>NW_012100876.1:4419180-4420332 GCF_000951045.1 Mandrillus leucophaeus | reverse complement strand
GGCTCAAGTAATCCTCCTGCCTCAGCCTCCTGAGTAGCTGGGACTACAGGCATGTGCCACCATGCCAGGCTAATTTTTTAAAAAATTGTTTATTGTAAAGACGGGGTCTTGCTATGTTGCCCAGGCTAGTCTTGAACTCCTGGGCTCAAGGGATCCTCCTGCCTCAGCCTCCCAAAATCCTGGGATTATAGGCGTGAGGCATTGTGTTGGTCTCAACGGACCAAATCTGAATGAGCAGCCTCTGAAATGACATGCTGACTGCCCACCTGTCTGTAGATGGATTCATGGTTGTGGGCAGATGTGAGTGTGGCACCAGGCTGATATCGAGCTCAATTCTGGAAATGATGCAAAGGTTCTGCCTAGGGGGAGGGGTGAGCATGTGTATGTCTGTGTGTGTAAAACTTCTTTCAAAATGCAAAAATCATCTTAATTAGATTTAACAGCCCTCCCATCCCTTACTTAGAATGGAATGTGGGGCCCAGGCTCTGCTTTCTTCCAACATGGGGAAGCGGGGCAATGAAAATAAACTTTGCTTTTACTGTGGCTGAGAAGCAAAGGGGGAAATCTGCATCTCAACCAGTAGATGCTGTGTGCCAGCAGCTGTCTTTGCACATGATTGGGTCTTTTGTAGGATGAAGGCTTCTGGGGACTTGTGGAAGACCCACACCAGAGGACACCCTCCCATCCAAGCTGCACTTTTGAGCTTTTGAAAGACCTTCTGCCAAAGGACCTGACCTTTTTTTTTTTTTGAGACACGGTCTCACTCTATTGCCTAAGGTGGACAGTGCAACGCAGTGGTGTAATCATAGCTCACTGTACCCTCGAACTCCTGGCCTCAAGCAGTCCTCCTGCCATGGCATCTCAAAGTGCTAGGATTGCAGGTATGAGCCACAACCTCTGGCCCATACCCAACTTTTTAAGACTATAGATTTGGTGTCAGACAGCACTATGTTTGGATCCTAAATCTGCTATTTGCTGACTCTATGACCTTGGGCAAGCCTCATAACCTCTCTGAATCTCATCTACAGCAAAATGGGGATGACAATAGCTGCTTCCCACACCCGTGGCATGGTTGTAAGGGTGAGATGAGAGAATGCATATAAAGTATAGGAACATAGTAGGTGTTCAATTAATGGCAGGTGTTTTTTTTTT
>NW_012100876.1:4414364-4417454 GCF_000951045.1 Mandrillus leucophaeus | reverse complement strand
TAGGGAGGGCAATCTGGACATCAGTAATTGAGAAAGAGCCCATGTCCCTAAAACCAGGGCAATCCAGTCTTCCTTAGAAGACGTTTCCAGGCTTTTTAGCATGGTGGCGATCAAGATGTGTTTTTACATGCAGAGGGAAGGGAGAAGATGGGCCATTTCCTCTCCCCGAGTGCATGTGGCCACGCCCTCTTTTGATATACCTCCTTGCTCTCACCTCCTCAAGAGCCCAGACACCAGCCCCTGTGACTCTGCCTCCTCTGTGCACCCTAGGACTTCGCCTGTGCTCCCGGCCCACGAGAGCTTTCTGGGTCCTACTTATTTCATACTGAGTCGGGCCAAGATACAATACAGCGAGGCCCCAGGCAAGCTGAGAGCCCTTGGCCCATTCCCACGCTGTCAGGACTCCTAGAAGGCCATGGCGCAGAATTCATTTATGCAGGGGCAAAGCACTCAGCTCCAATGAGAAAAGACAAAGGTTTGCTCCCATCTGGGTTCTACAGATGTGGGCAGGTGCTGGACTCAGTGGGGGTCTGAAGCCCACTCTGGCCCCAAGAGAAGTCTCCCCATCTTGGGACGTAGCTGGATAAAGCTGTCCCACCACACCAGGGGTGCTCGGGTGTTGGCCTGTCCCCAGCCAGTGCTTCTCCACACTGCCTTCTGTGTACATGCTCTGTGCCCCAGCCAAACCCAGCTCCACACTGTCCTGGAACAGCCCCTGCCCTTTCCTAGCCCCTGGACCTTGTACTTTCTGTTCCCTCCTCCTAGCATGCCCTCCCCCGAAGTGCCACCTGTTGAAATCCTAGCTGCTTCTCGTCTCATCTCAAATGCCACCTCCCCGTGCGCTCCTCCTCCCTCCCAGTGTGCTCTTGCCCCTGCGCCCCATCCAGCGCACCTCTTACGGATGCCCCAGCACTCTGCCAAGTACAGACTTCATTTATGCTATTCTTGGGCCATAAACGAATCCCACAGAGCCCTGTGGGTTAGAGCATAGCTTTAAAGTTGGATGGCCTAGGGTTTAAGTCTGGACCTCAACTTAGGCAAATCAAATCACTTTACTCCTCTGCACCCCAGTTTTCCCATCTGTAAAATGCTGATGATGATAATCACAATACCAGCCTACAACACAGGCTTCTTCTGAGGAGTAAATGAGATGATGTGTGCAGAGTGGAACCAGGACTAGGGTGAGGCAAGCGAGGTGCCCACACTGCAAAATATAAGGATGCCCTCCATGAAAGCACCACCTGAAGGCGCTTGGCCACCTGAGGGCACATGAGGATGCCCTCCCGCAAAAGCATCCTGGGGATGCGAGAGTGCAGAGCGCCTTCTGAAATTTTGCATCTCAGGTGCCTCACTTGATGCGTTTGGGCAGCAATTTCATGACAGTGTTGATGGCTAGAGATGGAGAATGTTGCCATATTCCACCACAGTGCCATATTGCACGGCAGAGGCAGCAGGTATGAGCAGGACTATTAGAAGGCCATGGTGCAGAATGCATTTATGCAGGGACCAAGCATTTAGCTTCTGGCGCTGTATTTCCAACCTGGAATCCTCCTGCCACCGCTCATGATATATGTGACCTTGGGCAAGTCACGTAGCCTCTCACTGCCTCAGTTTCTTGATCTTCAAAATGGGAATAATAATATTAGAATTAGAATTAAGCAAGTGCCTGGACTGGAGCCCATGAGTGACAGAAGCACATATGTGCATTGAGAAATCTTTCTATTTGCAGGGAGTAAGATGAATTATAGAGAAATAAAGGCAGGAGGGTGCCTGGGGGCAAGAGACTGGGTTAGTCATAGGGAGAAGGAACAGGGTGGGAAGTGTTGAAAGACATAACGGAGATAAGATCTAATGAACTTGGCAATTGATTAGATGGAGAGGCCAAGGCAATGCAGGGATGTGGTGGGGTGGGGGCCGGGAGGGGTGAGTAGGGGATTAATAAGCAGGGGAGGGAAGAACCTAGGGAAAAAGTGGTGATGTTATCAGAGAGCCACATTCTGTAATGAAATTGGGCTAGGCATGTTGAGTTTGACAGACCGTGGGAATTGAGGCTGAAATCCTGGAAATAGGAGGGTGTGACTCTAGTTAAAGGTAATTGGTGTAAACTTGCCTGTCACCTTTAAAATAGGTTTCTGATTTGTACATCCTGAGGTCTTGGAACTGGTTATTAAAATGCAACCTCATATTTTGCACAGCTGCCTAATCCTAAAGATGAGGTAAAGAATTGTGGTTTCCTCTCTTACAAGTAAAGGCGGTGCTTCCCAAAATACATTCTACAATTGGGTGTTCTAGGAAAAGAAGATTTTGTGGCCAAATAAGTTTGGGAAGCATTCAGTGAAACACAAGTAAATATGTTGCTTTAATGCAGGACTTATCAGGGCCATGAATACGCTAATGTATTTTGTGCACTCGGGAGGAGCCTGGCATGTAATATTTCTCAAACTTTCCTTCTGGAAGAACTATTTATTCATGTGTCAAGGTACTCATTCCTGAAAGCTAAGCTGTCTGGATTTAGGGTGGGGTGTGGGGGAGGGCTCCAGGTCTTCAGATCTTGGAGCGGAGTTTCACGGACATGAATGTGCATGTCTTAAGGTGGAGTCTAAGGCCCTGGGTTTCTAAGTTTCCAGGTGATGTGGATGATGCTAGTGCACAGATCACACTTTGAGAAGGACAGTCTTAGAGCACTGATTTCCTCAATTGGCCAATGACTGCTCAGGCCAGAGTGGGAAGATACAGCCCATTATTAGTGGTGTCCCATCCCTCTTATTCCATTCCCAAGACTTGAATCTTAGTTACTCACAGGTCACAATTGCCTTCCTTTATGGAGCATGGGGGAGTCGGGGAGCAAGGGAAATCCAATAAGGTTCCAGCTGGGCGCAGTGGCTTGTGCCTGTAATCCCAGCACATTGGGAGCCTGAGGCAGGCGGATTACCTGAGGTCAGGAGTTTGAGACCAGTCTGGCCAACAAAGTGAAACCCTGTTTACTAAAAATACAAAAATTAGCCAGGCATGGTGGCGGGTGCCTGTAACCCCAGCTACTTGGGAGGCAGAGGCAGGAAAATTGCTTGAACCCAGGAGGCAGAGGTTGCA
>NW_012100876.1:4383522-4412931 GCF_000951045.1 Mandrillus leucophaeus | reverse complement strand
TTTTTTTTTTGGTCTTATCCAATAATTTAATGAGTAAGAACTAAGGTGCTTACTCAGACACATTTGTTTTGTCAACCTGAGCACTTTCTGGTACTTCAGATATCCAGAGCAGAGCTTTTATGGGCGTCTCAGAACACCCTGAGGGGAAAGGGAGGGCAATTTCCAGAGACTGAGACGTGTCCAGGGCTGCACAGCCAGTGGTCACTGGGACAATACTAAATTATACGTTGACATCCCGGGAGTCCTGAGTGTAAGGAAAGTGATTCCTTAATGAACAGCCCCTTGGGGACAAAACTCCTTTAGATCCAGCATGTTAGGGCATGAAAAAGGAAAACTTTCCATATCTTGATGTGCGGTGGCCTCTTGTGGGCCCCTGGGCCTGTCATGCTGTCTGGCTCCACCTAACAGACGGTTAGGAGGGTCAACCCTAAGAAGCATGGAAAATCCCTTACCTGTGGTTTTCTACCCTTTCTCCCTGGGGGGCTGTAGCTTGGCATCTCCCAAGAAGGTGTTTGCCCTCCTCCTTTCTGTAATCCTCCGTCCAAGTGGGAGAAGGGTCTGGTAACCAGATGTGAACACGTAGGGAAGGACCGACTGAGAACTTTCATACTAAATGATATGATAGTAACTATTTTTTAAAAAATTGAGGCAGGATCTTGCTCTGTTGCCCAGGCTGGAGTGCAGTTACAGTGGCATGATCATGGCTCATAGCAGCCTCAACCTTCTGGGCTCAAGCAATCCTCTCGCCTCAGCCTCCCGAGTAGCTGGGATTACAGACGTGCACCACCATGCCTGGTTAATTTTTTTTTTATTATGTGTAAAGATGAGGTCTTGCTGTATTGCCCAGGCTGAGCTTGAACTCCTGGGCTCAAGCGATCCTCCAGTCTCAGCCTCCCAAAGTGCTGGGATTATAGGCGTGAGCCACCACACCCAGCCATGGCAGTAACTGTTAATGATTAATAACTGCCTTGTTGAATCTTTAATCTATCCTTCAATTCTCCCCACAGCTCCATGCTAGAAAGCAGAGTGTGGATGAGAAAGTTGAGGCCCCAGAGGAACGAAGTGACTTTATGGTTGTCACTCATAGAGCTGGAGTGTGAACTCAGCTCCATCACACTCCAAAACCCTAGTACTTTTCACCGAGCCACTGTGAGAGTCCCCTTTTCTTTGTTCTGGAGCAGAAATCCAACAGTTCAGTCCCCACTCCTCCTACTCAACTGAAACTCATCCCTCTGCAGGCTCCGCTCCCAAACTCACACATAAGCGCTTTGCCTTTACTGGCACTCCTGACATCATTCTTTTAGTATGTAACGCCATTTTGTATGGCAGTCCCTATTCCCTCTGGGATTAACCTGGGCACTTTTTAAAGTCTCTTGATACATTTGCTTCTCTTGGTGACATTGAGTACATTGTTACTTTCACCTATGAAAGATAGTGGCATCTGGCTTTTGGGTTTATCTCCTTTGCTTGTTGAAGGATCATTGATAGGGTTTGGCTGTGTCCTTACCCAAATCTCATCTTGAATTGTAGCTTCCACAATTCTCATGTGTCATGGGAGGGACCCAGTGGGTGGTCATTAAATCATGGGGGTGGGTCTTTCCCACGCCGTTCTCGTGATACTGAATAAGTCTCACGAGATCTGATGCTTTTATAAAGAGGATTTTCCCTGCACAAGGTCACATCTCTTGTCTGCCTCCATGTGAGAGATGCCTTTCACCTTCCACTATGATTGTGAGGCCTCCCCAGCCACGTGGAAGAGTGAGTCCATTAAACCTCTTTCTTTTGTAAATTGCCGAGTCTCGGATATGTCTTTAGCAGCGGCATGAAAACGGGTTAATACAATCATTGTATTTTCCCTTCTCGTGAAAACACCTGTGGTTCATATAACAGGGTGGCCCCAGTGAATGCATTCTCCTGGACATTCCCGTGGAGCCGGTGGCCATCACTCCCACTGGTCCCCAAGCAGGGAGGGCCCTAGACTGGTTCAGAACTATGAGAATGCACCTCAAATTATCCCAAATTACTCCGGGGAGAGAAGTGACTTTTTAGGACACCCTCATAAACAAAAGGTGTACTGGTTGTATAGCAGTGATAGAAGGAGTGAAAATTTAATTGTAGTAACATGTGGTAGGGATTGCTAGTTACCCAACCAATACACAATTTCTCCCTCCTCCTCAACTAAAGAATCCTAGTCGTGGCTCACGCCTGCAATCCCAGCACTTTGTGAGGCCGAGGTGGGCAGATCAGATCAAAAGACGGAGACCACCCTGGCCAACATGGTGAAACCTCATCTCTACTAAAAATACAAGAATTAGCTGCGCATGATGGAATGCACCTGTAGTCCCAGCTACTTGGGAGGCTGAGGCAGGAGAATCGCTTGAACCCGGGAGGTGGAGGTTGCAGTGAGCCGAGATCGCGTCACTGCACTCCAGCCTGGTGACAGAGTGAGACTTCGTTTAAAAATAAATAAATAAATAAATAAATAAATAAATAAATAAATAAAAATACTGAAGGTAGTGGTGTGACCAGCTGCAAGACTATTTCCCCAACCTCCCTGAAGCTATGTGACTGAACTCTAGAAGATAAGATGTAAGTGAAAGTTGTTGGGAGACACTTTCAGAATGTCTCCATAAAAAAGTGACAGCTGAAGAAAGCCCTTTTTGATCTTACATCCTTTTCCTTCCTGGAGCATGAATGTGATGGTGGGAGTATCAGCAGCCATTTAGAACATGAGGCAATTAAGTATGGAAATAACGTACTAAGAATGGAAGAACAGAATGACAGAAGGAGTCAAGTTCCCTCATGAGCCACAGTGACAACCTGGACTTCTTGCTTCTGGATCTTTTTTTGCGTGGCTAGCAATAACCTATTATATATTTCTGTTATTTTGAGTTTTCTATTACATAAAGTTGGATCTAATCCTTACTGATATATAACATTTAAAAGTAGCTAACATTCCCATAATGTGAAAATATGTATGCACAAGGTATTAATTGCTACATTGTTTGTAATTGCAAAACAGTGGACACAATCTAAACACTGGAGACAATCGAAACACCCACACACATGAGATTAGTTAAGTGATTACAGTGTATTCACCCAATGGAGTTCTATGCGGCTGTAAAAAAGAGTAAGAATGATATCTATGGACATATGTGGGGTGACTCCAGGGCATACTGTTAAGGTAGGGTGCTACCTTTTGTGTAAGAAGGGAGGGGAAATAAGAAAATATTTCCCCATTTGTGCAAGGAAAAAAAAAAAAAAGAACCAGCAGAACTAGAAAGATATGACAGAAATAATGAGATTGGTTAGTTACAGGGGTAGGTGGTAACAAGGCCGAAAGCAGAGAAGGAATGAAAAAGAAACGACACTACCCTGAGTATATCTTTTCATATAGTTCTGACTCTTGGAACCCTGTTAAGATTTCATGTATTCAAAACGAAAGAAAAAGAGACAGAGAAAGGAGGAAGGAAGGAAGCAGGAAAGAAGGAAAGAATGAAGGAAGGAAGGGAAGGAAAAAAGGAAGGAAAAGACAACAAGGAGGAACAAAAAAAATTCTTAAGATGAGATGTAAGTAGAAACAAATGAAGTCAACTGTATTTCAAATGAAACACGCAACCACATTGAAAGGAAGGTGGAGGCGGGAGGGGGCTGAACCAGTGACTGGAGCATAGTGCTTGGAATAAGGACTAGAGAACTCTGAGTTTTGTTTGTTTGTTTGTTTGTTTTTGTTTTTGTTTTGAGACAGGGTCTCCCTCTGTCACCCAGGCTGGAAGGCAGTGGCGCAATCACCGCGTACTGCAGCCTCAACTTCCTGGGCTCGAGTCATCTTCCCACTTCAGCTTCCCAAGTACCTGGGACAACAGGCACATGCCACCACACCCAGCTAATTTTTAAAATCTTTTGTAGCGATGGGATCTCGCCATGCTGCTCTGGCAGGTCTCAAATTCCTGGGACTAATGAGTCTTAAATGCTAGATGGGAAGTTTCTTTTTTGCAGATGAATAAATGATGAATTCTGAAAATACTGATTGTATTCTGGGATTAGGCAAAAAGTAAATATATTGTGCGTAGTGGGAGCCAGGTTTCTTACTGATGGGAAGAGAATTACCAGTATGGGAAGCAGAAAGATCTAATGAGCTCTGCAGTGTTGAATAGGAATTGCAGGTACCAGTGGTTTTTAATGTGTATGTGTGCATATATATATATACACAGAGAGAGAGAGAGCATGTATGTATACCTGTGTATACATGTACTTGTATATATGCATATGTCTCTATTTGTAATGCTTGTGTATGTTTATGTACTTGTATATATCTGTATCTGTCTATCATTTGAGAGGGAAAGATGAGACGGGGCATCTGGGTGAAAGGCTTGTAGACATTCTTTTATTTAAAAATTATTATACTTTAAGTTCTGGGTTACATGGGCAAAACATGCAGTTTTGTTACATAGGTATACACGTGCCATGGTGGTTTGCTGCACCGATCAACCTGTCACTTACATTAGGTATTTTTCCAAATGTTATCCCTCCCCTAGCCCCCCACCCCCTGACAGGCCCCAGTGTGTGATGTTCCCCTCCCTGTGTCCATGTGTTCTCATTGTTCAACTCCCACTACGAGTGAGAACAAGCGGTATTTGGTTTTCTGATCTTGTGATAGTTTGCTGAGAATGATGGTTTCCAGCTTCATCCATGTCCCTGCAAAGGACATGAACTCATGCTTTTTTATGACTGCATAGTATTTCTTGGTGTATATATGCCATATTTTCTTAATCCAGTCTATCATTGATGGGCATTTGGGTTGGTTCCAAGTGTTTGCTATTGTGAATAGTACTGCAGTAAACCTACATGTGGATGTATCTTTATCATAGAATGATTTATAATCCTTTGTGTATATGCCCAGTAATGGGATTGCTGGGTCAAATGGTATTTCTAGTTCTAGATCATTTAGGAATCGCCACACTATCTTCCACAATGGTTGAACTAATTTACACTCCAGCCAACAGTGTAAAAGTGTTCCTATTTTTCCACAACTTCTCCAGCATCTGTTGTTTCCTGACTTTTTAATGATCACCATTCTAATTGGCATGAGATGGTATCTCATTGTGCTTTTGATTCGCATTTCTCTAATGACCAGTGATGATGAGCATTTTTTCATATTTCTATTGGCTGCATAAATGTCTTCTTTTGAGAAGTGTCTGTTCAGATCCTTTGCCCATTTTTTTTTTGATGGGGTTGTTTGTGTCCTGAATGGTATTGCCCAGGTTTTCTTCTAGGATTTGTATGGTCCTAGGTCTTACGTTTAAGTCTTTGATCCATCTTGAGTTGATTTTTGCATAAGGTATAAGGAAGGGATCCAGTTTCAGTTTTCTGCATATGGCTAGCTTGTTTTCCCAACACCGTTTATTAAATAGGGAGTCTTTTCCTCGTTGCTTGTGTGTGGCAGATTTGTCAAAGATCAGATGGTTGTAGATGTGTGGTGTTATTTCTGAGGCCTCTGTTCTGTTCCATTGGTCTATATATCTGTTTTGCTACCAGTACCATGCTGTTTTGGTTACTGTCGCCTTGTAGTATAGATTGAAGTCAGGTAGCATGATGCCTCCAGCTTTGTTCTTCTTGCCTAGGATTGTCTTGGCTACGTGGGCTCTTTTTTGGTTCCATATGAACTTTAAAGTAGTTTTTTCCAATTCAGTGGTAGTTTGATGGGGATAGCATTGAATCTATAAATTACTTTGGGTAGTATGGCCATTTTCACGATATTGATTCTTCCTATCCATGAGCATAGAATGTTTTTCCATTTGTTTGTGTCCTCTCTTATTTCCTTGAGCAGTGGTTTGTAGTACTCCCTGAAGAGGTCCTTCACATCCCTTGTAAGCTGGATTCCTAGGTATTTTACTCTCTTAGTAGCAATTGTGAATGGGAGTTCACTCATGATTTGGTTCTCTGTCTGTTATTGGTGTATAGGAATGCTTGTGATTTTTGCACATTGATTTTGCATCCTGAGACTTTGCTGAAGTTGCTGATCAGCTTAAGGAGATTTTGGGCTGAGTTGATGGGGTTTTCTAAATATACAATCATGTCACCTGCAAACAGAGACTATTTGACTTCCTCTCTTCCTATGCGAATACGCTTTATTGCTTTCTCTTGCCTGATTGCCCTGGCCAGAACTTCCACTACTATGTTGAATAGGAGTGGTGAGAGAGGATATCCTTGTCTTATGCCAGTTTTCAAAGGGAATGCTTCTAGTTTTTGCCCATTCAGCATGATATTGGCTGTGGGTTTGTCATAAATAGCTCTTATTATTTTGAGATATGTTCCATTGATACTTAGTTTATTGAGAGTTTTTAGCATGAAGGGGTGTTGAATTTTATCGAAGGCCTTTTCTGCATCTATTGAGATAATCATGTGGTTCTTGTCATTGGTTCTGTTTATGTGATGGATTGTGTTTATTGATTGGCATATGTTGAACCAGACTTGCATCCCAGGGATGAAGCCGACTTGATCATGGTGGATAAGCTTTTTGATGTGCTGCTGGATTCAGTTTGCAGGTGTTTTATTGAAGATTTTGGTATTGATGTTCATCAGGGATATTGGCCTGAAATTTCCTTTTGTTGTTGTGTCTCTGCCAAGTTTTGGTATCAGGGTGGCCCTGGCTTCATAAAATGAATTAGAGAGGATTCCTTCTTTCTCTATTGCTTGGGATAGTTTCAGAAGGAATAGTACCAGCTCCTCTTGTACCTCTGGTAGAATTTGGCTGTGAATCTGTCTGGTCCTGGACTTTTTTTGGTTGGTAGGCTGTTAATTACTGCCTCAATTTCAGAACTTGTTATTGGTTTATTCAGGGATTCAGCTTCTTCCTGGCTTAGACTTGGGAGGATGTATGTGTCCAGGAATTTATCCATTTTTTCTATATTTTCTAGTTTATTTGCACAGAGGTGTTTGTAGTATTCTCTGATGGTAGTTTGTTTTTCTGTGGGGTCAGTGGTGATATCCCCTATATCTTTTTTTATTGCATCTATTTGATTCTTCTCTCTTTTCTTCTTTATTGGTCTGGCTAGAAGTCTATCTATTTTGTTTATTTTTTTCAAAAAAACAGCTCCTGGATTCATGAATTTTTTGAAGGGTTTTTTGTGTCTCCATCTCCTTCAGTTCTGCTCTGATCTTAGTTATTTCATGTGTTCTGCTAGCTTTTGAATTTGTTTGCTGTTGCTTCTCTAGTTCTTTCATTTTTGATGTTAGGGTGTCAATTTTAGATCTTTCCTGCTTTCTTTTGTGGGCATTTAATGCTATAAATTTCCCTCTACACACTGCTTTAAATGTGTCCCAGAGATTCTGGTACATTGTGTCTTTGTTCTCATTGCTTTCAAAGAACATCTTTATTTCTGCCTTCATTTCATTATTTACCCAGTAGTCATTCAGAAGCAGGTTGTTCAGTTTCTATGTAGTTGTAAGGTTTTGAGTGAATTTCTTAATCCTGAGTTCTGCTTTGATTGCACTGTGGCCTGAGAGACTGTAATGATTTCCACTCTTTTTCATTTGCTGAGGAGTGTTTTGCTTCGAATTATGTGGTCAATTTTAGAATAAGTGTAATGAGGTGCTGAGAAGAATGTATATTCTCTTGATTTGGGGTGGAGAGTTCTGTAGATGTCTATTAGGTCCTCTTGGTCCAGAGCTGAGTTCAAGTCCTGAATATCCTTGTTAATTTTTTGTCTTGTTGATCTATGTAATATTGACAATGGGGTGTTAAAGTCTCCCACTATTATTGTGTGGGAGTCTAAGTCTCTCTGTGGATCTCTAAGAACTTGCTTTATGAATCTGGGTGCTCCTGTATTGGGTGCATATATATTTAGGATAGATAGCTCTTCTTGCTGCATTGATCTCTTTACCATTATGTAACACCCTTCTTTGTCTCTTTTGATCTTTGTTGGTTTAAAGTCTGTTTTATCAGAGATTAGGATTGCAACTCCTGCTTTTTTTCACTTTCCATTTGCTTGATGAATATTCTTCCATCCCTTTATTTTGAGCCTATGTGTGTCTTTGCACATGAGATGGGTCTCCTGAATACAGCACACTGATGGGTCGTGACTCTATCCAATTTGCCAGTCTGTGTCTTTTAATTGGGGCATCCTAGAAATTATTTTTACAATTCTTGCAGCTTTTCTGTAGATCTGAGATTATGTCAAAATAAAAAAAAGTAATTAAAGAAGGAAACCAAAGTGGTGGCCCATTAGACTTGGTGCTGAAACTTCAGCTACTCCTTCTGGCCCCAGTAAATGTTCTTCTTCTTTCTTCTTTCTTCTTCCTCTTCCTCTTCCTCCTCCTCTTCCTCCTCCTCTTCCTCCTCCTCCTCTTCTTCCTCTTCTTCCTCCTCCTCCTCCTCCTTCTTCTTCTTCTTCCTCTTCTTCTTTTCTTCTTCTTTTTCTTTCTTTTTTTTTTTTTTTGACAGGGTCTTGCTCTGTTGCCCAGGCTGGAGTGCAGAGGTGCAATCATAGCTCACTGCAGCCTCAAACTCCTGGGCTCAAGTGATCCTCCTGACTCAGCCTTTTGAGTAGCTGAGACTACTGGTACACGCCACCATGCCTGGATAATTTTTAAATTTTTTCTTTTGTAGAGATGGAATCTTGCTATGTTGACCACACTGGTTTCAAACTCCCAGCTTCAAGTCATCCTCCTGCTTCAGCCTCCCAAAGTACTGGGATGACAGGTGTGAGCCACTGCACCCAGCTGATGTTCTCCTTCTTGTCCCACAGACTTCTCCCCCTGGCTCAGTGTGGATCTACCGAGAAACTTCAGGTTAAGTCTACACTGGGCAAATGTGTTTTCTAAACCTGTTCTCATTCATCTATGGGTAGGATCCCTGAATGGAGTGCAGGGAGAAGGAAAAGAGAAGGAGGCAGTGCCCTTCACAGGAGGACCTTTTGGTTGCTACTGGAACATGAGGTGAGGGGTTTCTGTCTGTGTTGTGGAGTGGACTAAGGTAAGAGGACCTGGACCAGTCTTTGATTGGCATCTCTGTAGTCTTATCTTCCTCACTCGCCCCTGCTCCTTCTGTCTTCCCTAAACATGTGCAGAGAGATTTTTTTTTTTCAGTATAATTTCTCCAATTTCTTTTCTTCCTGTATCTTGGATGAGGATATTTCTCTCATATGCTTCTTGTATTCAGAAATGTTGCCTCTCGAGAATTTCAACAATAATTCAATGCCATGACCAAAGAAAACAAGGAACAAGCTTCTCCCTTCCTCTGCCATTCCTCCCCTCTTGGTTTGTAAGCCTGTGTTCAGAGCTCCTGCTTTTGAAGCATAAGTGATTATGACTTGGCAATGGTGTCAGGCAGAACTGGGTTCAAAACTTCATCTGCCCCCTTGGACCTCAGTTCTCCACCTGCAAAGTGGTCATGATGATGGCATTGACCTTATTGAGTGGTTCTGAGGATGAAATGAGATAAGTGTGTAAGTATTTATCATTGTGCTCAACAAGTGTCAGATATCAGTAGTGGCAGCACAGTCAAGTGTGGTGACAGTGTGCAGCAGCACAAAAGATGAGTCATCGAGCGGGCCACATTGTTTTCCTGAACCCAAACTCATCTGCCCTGGAATTGCATTTAATCAGTGAGTGCGTTTGTTACTTTGGAGGCCCCTCTGAGAAAGACATGGATTTATTCTGCTTGGCAAATAGCCTTCCCTCATGTCCCCACACAGTATATAACTCAGGGCTCCCTGCCATGGCCTGGGTGTGAGCTACAAGGCCTCCATCTTTCCCAGACATGGAACTGAATCATTGCATTGTAATTTCGCAGAGAGCATCTTCTTCCACTGCCTCTCATCGGTTGGTGTTAGGCAGAAGCAGTTTGCTGGTGTGGTGGGGAGATTGTGTTCTTTCTGAGGGGGAAACAGCACCAGGATTTTATAAGCTTCATGTAGGTGTCTCTTCAAATATTACCATTGGGATATCCCTATTTCTGTATCCCTATTTCTGTAATAATAGGGATACAGGTACAACTCCTAGAAACTGCCCAAATAAGAAAGTTCCAGAACATAATTATTTGAGGGCACAAAAGCTTCTTATTCTTTTGGGGAGGTAAAATTATATGTATTTTCAGCAGGACCTTCTATGCCAAAACTATGCAGCAAGAATTCACTCTTTGTGGCCTTGTAAAAAATATTCACAACCATTCGTACTGATCAGTTTCTCTCAATTTCTTCTTCTCATGTTTGTGTCTGCTTGGGGTGTGTTTGTGCATGCACTCATGCACACTCACGTCTGCATTTTTAAACAGCATGTTTGTGTATTGGCCAATGTGGCACATCTAATGACTTTCCAGGGATAGAATTCACATATTATGCAATTCACCCATTTAACGTGTACAGTTCTACAGCATGTAGTATATTCACAGAGTTGTGTAACCATCAGTACAGTCAATATTAGAACATTTTCATCACTCTAAAAAGAAACTATGTACCCATTAGCAGTCGCCCTCATTTCTTCCCAGTCCCTGTAACCCTACGCAACAACTAATCTTTCTTCTGTCTCTATGGATTTGCCTATTCTGGACGTTTCACATAAACAGCATCATATAATATGTGATCTTTTGCAACTGGCTTCTTTCACTTAGGATGGTTTCAGAGTTCGCTCATGCTGGAGTATATATTGGTGCTTCATTCCTTTTTATGGTTAAATAGCATACCACTGGATGGCTATACCAACATTGCTTATCTGTTCATCAGTTGATAAACATATGAATTGTTTCCATTGTTGGTTATTATGAATAATGCTGCTGTAAATATTTATGTACAAGTTTTTTTATATGGACACATTTTTATTCATTTGGCTATATACATAGAAGTGGAATTTCTGGGTCATAAGGAAACTGCTTAATTTTTTTTAGTAACTGTCAAACTGCTTTCCAAAGGCATTATATTATTTTGCATTCCCATCAACATTGTATGAGGGTGACAATTTCTCCATATTCTTGCCAACACTTGTCATTTTTCATTTTAAAAATTATAGCCATCCTAGCAGGTGCAAAGTAGTATCTTATTGTGGTTTTGATTTGCATTTCTCTAATGGCTAATGTTGTTGGACATCTTTTTACGTGTTTCTTGGCCATTTGTATATTATCTTTGGAGAAATGTCTATTGAGATCCTTTGCCATTTTCATATTTGTTTGTCTTTTATTTCTGAGCTGTAGTAGTTCTTTCTGCATTCAAGATATGATTCCCTTATCAGATATGTAACTTGCCAATATTCCCCTTCATTCCGTTGGTTATCTTTCTACTTTCTTGGTGCCATCCTTTGCATACAAGTTTTGTATTTTGATCTATTTCTTCTCAGGTTTCTTGTGTTTTTGGTGCCTAAGAAAGCTTTCCTTGGTCCAAGGTTACAAACATTTATATCTATATTTTCTTCTAAGGATTTTATAGTTTTAGCTCTCATCATTAAGTCTGTGGTACGTTTTAAGTTAATTTTTGCATATCGTGTGAATGAAGAAGGGATGCAACTTCATGGTTTCCTATGTGGATATTCAGTTGGCTCTGTTTTTATTTTTTAAATTTATTTTTATTTTTATTTATTTATTTTTTTTGAGACAGAGTCTTGCTCTGCCACCCAGACTGGAGTGCAATGGCGAGATCTCGGCTCACCGCAACCTGTCTCCCAGGCTTAAGTGATTCTCCTACCTCAGCCTCCCTAGTAGCTGGGATTATAGGTGAGTGCTACCACACCGGGCTAATTTTTGTATTTTTAGTAAGACAGGGTTTCACCATGTTGGCCCGGCTGGTCTCAAACTCCTGACCTCAAGTGATCCGCTTGCCTCGGCCTCCCAACGTACTGGGATTACAGGCGTGAGCCACTGCGTCTGGCCTCTCTGTTTTTAAAATAAAGAAAGAGTTCCATGTCAATTGGTAAATAGCACCGCCCTGAAATCCCCAAGTGTCCCCTCTTCTGCTCTAGCACTTCCTTGGGACCTCCTGGAGATTCCCATGACTCATAAACCAACCTGTCAATGCCAGGCACAGGATAATGTCTCAGAACCTTGTCCCCTTGGTTCCGATTGCTGGTTGGTTGCTGGTTCTGATGCAGTTGAGGCCCCAGTCACTAAATATTTCCAATGTCACATCTATGCATTGGTGTGTTTTAGGACACATTCTCAGGGTTGGAGATAGTCATAGCAATTCAGAGGTGCCCCATAACTTGTCATTAATAATCATTTATTATAGATTGTACGTTGATGGGGGCATTGTTAGAGCAAAGACGAATGCCAGCTTTTCTGTAACTATCACACCAGTGAGGACTGGCGCAAGAGTGTCACACGACCTGAAATGAGCTTAGCAGTTGCACTAAAGCCTCTGGGTCGAAGATCTCAGCGAATATTCCTCTGTAGTTTCTCCACAGATGAGCTTGTAGCCCACCTTTTGTTCCCATCCCCTCTGAGGAGCAGGGAGATTAGTTTTGCCTAACATGGAGTGGGCAGAGGAGAGCTGCGTGGGTTCCTCCTCTGCTTCTCTTTAGGGAAGATGGCCTGATTCTTCCATTACAAAGTGACCATTCACAATTTTGCAGGATGGAAAGAGCTTCTCTCTTTCCAGAAAGGTTAGAGAGTCAAGTCAACTTCCTTAGAAGCTTCTAGTTTGCAGATGCATCTTCCCTGGTGCCTGGGGCCTCTTATTCTCCAGCCTCAGCTCACTGGGCCACTGAGAGGGACTCTGTCCGTCCCTCAGAACCAGCCCTACTTCCTCCAGCCTCTCTGTCCCTCCCCCACTGTCCCTGCTCAGTCTCCTCTGCTGCACTGTCTTGGTTCCACATTTCTGGGTAATTATATTTTTGGCAGTGGCCCTCGTGCGTGCTGTGGAACAAGCAGTTGAGTCTGTGGCCTTTTCCCAAGTGCTGTTTCCAGCACGGCCATGCCATCCTGCTCTTCTGCTTTATTCCAGGACGCAAAAGGTCAGGGGCCCGCCAGAGGAACAGAGCCTGGTGTGGAGACCTCCTGGCCTGACCGTTATGTAGGCAAAAAAGGAGCATCTTAGGAGAATCAGTGAGAGTGTACGTCAGGGTACCCCAGTCCCAGCCTTGCTGGCTGACCCCGTAGTCTCAATTGTGTCTGTTTTTTTCTTTTTCTGAGACAAGTCTTGCTCTGTCACCTAGACTGGAGTGCAGTGGTGAGATCTCGGCTCACCGCAACCTCCGCCTCCCAAGTTCAAGCTATTCTACCTCAGCCTCCCAAGTAGCTGGGACTGCAGGCATGCACCACTATGCCCAGCTAATTTTTTTGTGTTTTAATAGAGATGGGGTTTCACTTTGTTGCCCAGGCTGGTCTCCAACTCCTGAGCTCAGGTGATCTGCCTGCCTTGGCCTCCCAAAAGGCTAGTCGACGGTGACTTAATATTTAGGTGGGGGTCAGGAGGAGCTGGATATATATTTAGGGCACTCAGTTGTGGCAAGGAGAGGATATAAAACAATAAAAAATAGAGTGACTGCTGTTTTCAAACCTTACTCTCATACTGACCTCATATAGGAAAACACAATGCCAAGTCTGTTACGTGGAAAAACTGAACAAAGGACAACTCTTACTGTCTTTTATAATTGCTAAATTTTATAATTATATATAAACAGTTACAATATTTGATAATTATTAGAATATTTTTACAAAATTATTATTTTTTATGATTGTAGTTGATGATTTTTTCTTATTTTATGAAATATTTCCAAAGTGATTTTCATAAAGACCTAAAAGACATTTTTAGGAAACATCTAACTTTATTGCTGAATTCTAAAGCAGCAATGCATTTGGTGAATATCTATTGAGTGCTTATTAATACTGGGTCATGGGATGTACCCAGCACCAGGATAGTCTCTCGGCCCCAAGATGCACCCCCTCCCCAGTTCCGGTTCAATTGTGAATGAAGGACAGGGATGGAGGGTCAATGAAGAGAAGGGGGAATGTCAAGCTGGCTTTGGGCAAAGTATGTATCCCCCAGGAGTATCCCACATCAATGCCATCCTTCTGCCCTTTGCCGTACTCCATGCCATTGGGGTCTGGATTTGCCAACCATATGTGCCCAAGCTTCTTGAATCAGGGCACCGAGAGCTCTATGGTACACAGCGGCATCCCAGCAGCTACCAAGGCCACAGGGTGAATATAGGCCCTGAATTAACCATTTTATTTAAAGGTCTTGACAGGATAAACTACCTTTATAACAAGACACACAGTAAAGTATCATGGAGTGTGATGCAAACTCTGATATGTTTAAGACAAAAAGTGAGACCAAAAAGAAACTTCCTGCCAGTGAGGGGCTACTTTGGGTCTGACCTCAGATTCTTCAGGCCAGTTCACCCACCTCCTTTCCTAGGGAAAGCTTGAGAAAGGTGTGGCGTCTTCCATGCCCATTTCCAATATGGGATCAGATGGAGACTGCTAGGCCTGGAGGGCTTGAGAAGGGCTGAGAGATGGTCCAACCTTGATTTCAGCCTGTGCTCAGTCCCAGCCCTGCAGACTGGCCTTTGGAAAAATGACTGATTGCTTTCCCTTCTTAACTCCTCCCAAACCTCTTCACATATCTTCTTCATGTAAATCTCCTGTCCTCTCCTCCTTCAGTGATTGTGTCTGTCTGATCTACTCTCCCCCACACCTTTTTATGATAGAATCACCCCTAGTTTCTCCAAGGAATTGCCACTTCCTGTCACTCCCTCTGGCCGTTATGGTTGGCCCACTAATGAACATATGACCGAAGCTGAGCCAATCAGAAGTTTTCCTTGGGATTTTACAACTGAAACTAGGCAAGAGAAACCATTTCTTTCCCTTTGCATCAGCAACTCTCAGGCCATGGCCACTGAGTTAATGACGACTGTGTACCTGCCACCTGGAGGAGTCTGAGAGAAGATCAGCACTGGGACAGAAGCCGAAATGAATAAAGAAGTTACCAGTGCTTTCAGATCCCTGGATTGCTTCCTGCTTTACATTCAGCACCTACCTCGTAAGGTCTTTATAAGGATTAGGTGAGTTGAAACATGGGCTTAGCATGTAATATGAGCTCAGTAAATGTCAGATATTATTATTTTTCCACCTTTGTTTTCCTCGGCTACGTGAACCAATAAAACCAACAAAATCATCCTTTTAAAAGGAAGATTTGAATCAGGTTTCTGTCCTGGGCTCTCAGGCACCTGGTATTTTGAAATTCCAGAAGTGTGTTTTCCTAGAAAGGAAAGCAGGAGCTAAATTAAGCTACATAGATGTATCAGTGACAAGTAGCCAGCCTCCAAGATGGCCCCAGTGACCCCTGACTCTTGGCATTAGTGCCCTTGTATAGTCTTCTCCCACATTGAATAGGGCTGATTTGTGTAACCACAATAGGATATTGCAGAAATGGCAGAATGAGACTTCCAAAGCTAGGTGATAAGAGACACTGTGGCTTCTATCTTGTTCTCTCTTGGATCACTGGCTCTGGGGGTAGTTGGCTGCCATGTTGTGTGGATACTCAAGCAGCTCAGTGGAGGGGACCACATGGTAATGATCAGAAACCTCCTTCCCACAACTATGTGAATGAGTCGTCTTGGAAGTGGATGCCCCAGTCTCAGTTAAGCCTCTTGGAAGTGGATGCCCCAGTCTCAGTCAAGCCTCCAGATGACTGCAACCCTGTGTGACATCATGACCGCCACCTCATGAGAAAACCCAAGCCAGAACCACCCAGTTAAGCTGCTCCTGAATTTCTGAGGCACAGGAACTGTGAGATAATACATGTTTGTTGTTTTATGCTACCAGGCTGTGGGATCATTGGTTATGCATCAATGGATAATTGATACAGTGCCTTAATGTGTAACTCCCACCAAAGCAGGTCAGTGCTCTGCATAGCATCATTTGACTATTTTTTTTTAGTAAACAGTCCTTTGTTAAATAATATCAACTATCACTATGGAGCTTACAGATATGGTGTCTGGTGCAATACTAAGGGCTTTGCATACATCATTGCCTCAGTGAAATTCTCCGTGGCAATCCCGTGCAACAGGTACTATTGCTGTGTTCATGGCAGTATAGTGATTTTGTAATAGAGTCTTGGGAGCCAGACTACTTGGGTTCAATTATACCTCCCCCCACTTTCTGGGGCTGTGGCTTTTGGTGAATTATATCTTCCTGAGCCTCCATTTCTCCAGCTGCAAAATGGAGGTAATTGTAGTACCTACCTCATTGGACCTCGTAAAGATTGGATACATTGCTATATGTGCTTGACACATGCAAGCTACATAATAAATGCTAGACATGATTATTTACAAAGGACAGCACTGAGGCTTAGTGTGGCTAAGCTAATTTGCTCAAGGTGCCTTAACTGGCAAACAGTGGTGCTGGAATATGGACTCCTGCACCTCAGTCTTTTGAGGTCAGTGCTGCCCACTAGGAACAACATGTGCCATTTTCGTCATTTAAAAATTTCTGGCCAGAGGCTGTGGCTCATGCCTGCAATCCCAGCACTTTGAGATAACAAGGCGGGCGGCCCACCTGAGGTCAGGCATTTAAGACCAGCCTGGCTAACATGGTGAAACCCCATCTCTACTAAAAACACAAAAATTAGCAGGGTGTGGTGGCTCACACTTGTAATCCCAGCTACTCAAGAGGCTGAGGCAGGAGAATCACTTGAGAGAGAAAATCCTGGGAGGCGGAGGTTGCAATGAGCAGAGATTGTGCCATTGTTCTCCAGCCTGGGCAACAGCATCTCAAAAAAATTCTAATAATTACATTTAAAACGTATAAAGAAACAGATAAAATTAATTTAAATAATAGTTCCAAACTTACGATGGTTCAACTTACAATTTTTGGCTTTACAATGGTGCAAAACTATTGCAATGTAATATTTTCCCAGGCTAGAAGTATGCAGTATGAGAGATAGTCAACACTTTACTATAAAACAGGTGTTGTGGCCAGGCGTGTTGGCCCACACCTGTAATCCCAAGACGGGCAGATAACTTGAGGTCAGGAGTTCGAGACCAGCCTGGCCAACATGGTGAAACCCCATCTCTATGAAAAATATAAGAATTAGCTGGGCATGGCGGTGCATGTCTGTAGTCCCAGCGATTCGGGAGGCTGAAGCAGGAGAATCGCTTGAACCTGGGAGGTGGAAGTTTGCAGTGAGCCAAGATCGTGCCACTGCACTCCAACCTAGGTGACAGAATGAGGCTCTGTCTCAAAAATAAAATAAAATAAAATAAAAATAAAAATAAAATAAAATAAAATATAAATAAAACAGGCTTCGTGTTAGATGATTTTGCCTAACTGTAGGCTAATGTAAGCGTTCTGAGCATGCTGAAGGCAGACTAGGCTGAGCTATGGTGTTCAGTAGCCTAGATATATTAAGTGCATTTTTGACTTACAACATTTTGAACTTATAATGGGTTTACTGAGTCATAATGCCATAGTAAGTTGAGGAGCATCTGTATATCTTATTTAACCCTGTATGTTCAAAATGCTCTCATTTCAATAGGTAAAAACATAAAATCATTGTGATGCTTTACATTCTTTTTTCTTTTAATATCTGGAGTCTTCGAGTTCCAGAGTGCATTTTGATGGCACAGCTCGGTTAGGACCAGCTGCATTTCCAGTGCTCAGTAGCCATGTGTGGGCAGCGGCTGCCATGTTGGAGGATGGCGCGGGTCCAGGGCCCTCCTCTTCCTCTTTCCCACTGTGCTGCAGGCCTCCTTTGTGTCCCCAGGCCCATGAATGCATAAATCCTTCCCTATCTCAAACTAGGCTAAGTCCTCTTCATCATGCATACTTAACAGCATCTTGTTCTTATCCCTCATATTCCAGACAACACAACACATTATTACCGTTAATTTTATAAAACTGTTTCCAGTAGACTGAAGGCACCAGGAAAGCAGGGACTTTGTTCACGTGTTGTCTCCCTGTGTGATGTTGTTGAATAAATGAATGAATGAATAAAAAGATGTGAATGAGGCCTGGTGCGATGGCTCATGCCTGTAATCCCAGCACTTTGGGATGCCAAGGTGGGAGGATCACCTGAGATCAGGAGTTTGAGACCAGCTTGGCCATAATGGTGAAACCCCGTCTCTACTAAAAATGCAAAAATTAGCCAGGTGTGGTGGTGGATGCCTGTAATCTCAGCTACTTGGGAGGCTGAGGCAGGAGAATTGCCTGCGCCTGGGAGGCAGAGGTTGCAGTGAGCTGAGACTGCACCACTGTACTCCAACCTGGGTGACAGAGTGAGACTGTGTCTCAAAAAGAAAAAGTGAATGACACGGTCCTTGCCCTCAAGGGCTCCTACCTGTTTTGTACCTATCCAGAATGACCTTCCTTCCTTACTCCTTTCTTTCTTTTCTTCTTTCCTCTCTCTTATTCTATCTTTTCTTTCATGAGACACACCCAAGTTTAGTGGGGATCTGCTGTGATCTTCAATGCGTAAGAAGTTGGTTGCTATTAATAAAGTCCTACGTTTGTCTAACTAGGTCTCTCCTGTGTCACTATGCTGTGAAGCATCTGGAAGGCTATGTGGGCAGAGGCTGTGGCCATGAAAAACCCAGTGTTACAGCCAATCACAAACATATTTAAAGGCAGAGAAAGAGGCCAGATCCATCTTCCGTCTTGGTGTAATCAGCCTCGGGTTGCTGCTTGGGTTGCTGCTTGGCTCCTTCCCCCTCGACCTCACTCAGTCTTTCCTTTCCTGCCTCCCTCCTTGGTCTCCCCCACAGCATCCCAGCCCCATTCTGCATTTCCCATGGAGATTCAAGTCTCAGAGACTGTTCCAGCTCCATCCTGGTGGGGCCCCAGGTTTTACTGAGGAATACCTAGACCAGTACTTCTCACCTTTTAGTGTGCACACACTGCAGGGCACAGTGGCTCATTCTTGTAATCCCAGTACTTTGGGAGGCTGAGACTGGAGGATTGCTTGAGGCCAGTAGTTTGATATCCGCCTGACCCCTTTTCGACAAAAACTTTAGAAAAAATTAGCCAGGTATGGTGGTGTGTGCCTATAGTCCCAGCAACTCAGGAGGCTGAGTGGGGAGGATTGCTTGAGCTCAGGAGTTCCAGGCTGCAGTGAGTTATAATCATATCACTGCATTCCAGCCTGGGTGACAGAGTGAGACCATATCTTAAAAAAAAAAAAGATTGCACTGGCATCACACAGGTACTCCTAGGAAAATGCAAATTCTGATTGACTGGACCTGGAAGGGGCCTGAGAATTCACATTTCTAACCAGCTCCCAGGCTGATGCTGCAGGTGCTGGTCCAGGGACTACACATTGAGGAGGAGCAAAAATCTAGAAGGAAGGCAAGCCTTTCTCCTGCTAATGTGGATGGCCTCTCACAGCAAAATTTCCATGTGCAATTACCCCCAAAGCCTCCTTCCACCAGGAGTGAAGATGAGAAGCAATTAAAGGAGTGGACAGAGATCTTCGTCCTGTCCTGTTCCTACTGAAAAAATAAATGAGAGGGCCGGGGGCAGTGGCTCAAGCCTGTAATCCCAGCACTTTGGGAGGCTGAGGCTGGGCAGATCACCTGAGGTCAGGATTTCAAGACAGCCTGGCCAGCATGGTGAAACCCTGTCTCTATTAAAAACACAAAAGTTAGCTGGATATGGTGGCAGGTGCCTGTAATACCAGGTACTCAGGAGGCTGAGGCAGGAGGCTTGCTTGAACCTGGGAGGCAGAGGTTGCAGTGAGCCAAGATCATGCCACCGCACTGTAGCCTGGACTATAGAGGGTGACTCCATTTCAAAAAAAAGAGAGAGAGAGAGGAGAGAGGACAACAGATTCCAGGTTATTCCTCTGACACAGCTCTCAGATGCCCTTGCATTCTGTCTTCCACAGCGGAGGCAGGTGGATGCGATGTGCCAGGGCTGCACATGGCCCTGGCCCATCCAAGACAGTGTCACACCCGTGAACATCAGGTAGGTCAAGTAGAGGGATAGCATGGGATTAAAGTGAGTTCACAGCTGCAGAACACTCCACTCCAGATCTCGATGCATGAACCAGGGTAGATTCCAGCACAGATGAATGCATGCCTGTGCATTCGGAGTCAGAAAGGCCTGAATCAGTGCTGGCTCCACCTTTGATGGGCCATGCTGAACAAGTGGCTGAGCTTGGATTTACCTATCTATAAAATGGGGACAATTATGCTTATGGCCAGGGTGGTTGTTATAATTAATAAAAATAACATATGTAATGTATTAGTTAATGATTATGCATGAGGCCAATCATTATGAATGATGCGTTGCTTTTGGCATGAATTCACTCACTTCATTTTCTCAGCAGCCTATGAGGAAGGTAATATAATTATTCTTTCTATTTTAGGAGAGAGCCAAGCTCAGAGAGGTGAAGTTGGTACCCCAAGGTCCCACAGTTAGAGTGCGATGCAGCTGGGATTTGAACGAAGGCAGTCTGATTCTTGGTTCCATCTTCTGGAGCATCACGCCTGAGGTGCATGTTCCTACACAGGTGCTTTGTGAATATCTGTGGTGTCCAACGAGTGAGTCATTTTCAACTTCGCTGAGAGATCCGGAGAAGGGGGCTTCTTGCCTTTCTCTCTCTCTCTCCTCTCCCAGATGCATTTTAGTGATTTTAAAACAAACAAAATAGGCCAGGCACGATGGCTAACGCCTGTAATCATGGCACTTTGGGAGATGACGGCGGGAGGATTGCTTGAATCCAGGAGTTAAAGATCAGCCTGGGCAACATGGTGAAAAAATAGAAAATTTAGCCAGGCGTGGTGGTGTGCACCTGTAATCCCAGCTACTCGAGAGGCTGAGGCATGAGAATCGCTTGAACTCGGGAGGTGGAGGTTGCAGTGAGCCAAGATCCCACCACTGTACTCTGGGCTAGGCCACAGAGCAAGACTGTGTGCAAAAACATAAAAATAAATAAAAATAAAAAAATAAAACCACACAAAACAGCGTTTTAAAGAGCTGTCGCATGGTTCAAAAGGAGCAGAGGGATACACCTTGGAAAATATTCCTCCTGTCTCAACTCCCAGCTGCCAGCCCCTTTCCCTGAGGGAACCACTCTTACCAGCTTCTTGTGCGCGCACACACACATATGCCCCTTGCGGTTCAGATGACAGCACGCCCTATAGAATGTTCTGCCTTGACTTTGTCTAATCCATGGAGATTGCTCTGTGTTTCCAGAAGAGTTTCTTGATACCCCCACCCTTCTGCCCCGCTCCACTCCAAGCCTTAGTTTCCTCATCTGTGAAAGTGAGATAATAATACTGCCTTCCATAGGGGGGCTACGAACATTAAATAAAATGCATGGACAGTGCAGAGAAGAGGTCTCTCACATCATCAGCACACACTTTACTCCATTCTATTTTTATTTTTATTTATTTTTTGAGATGGGGTTTTGCTCTTGTTGCCCAGGTTAGAGTGCAATGGCGCGATCTCAGCTCACTGCAACCTCCGCCTCCCAGGTTCAAGTGATTCTCCTGCCTCAGCCCCCAAATAACTGGGACTACAGGCATGCGCCACCATGCCCAGCTAATTTCTGTATTTTTAGTAGAGACCGGGTTTCGCCATGTTGGCCAGGCTGGTCTCAAATTCCTGACCTCAGGTGATCCACCCACCTTGGTTTCCCAAGGTGCTGGGATTACAGGCCTGAGCCACCACGCTCAGCTCATTTTATATTTTAAAACAGGCCAAGGAAGTGAGCACTGAAACGGCCTCCACTCTGCGCAGGCCACCAGGGCCAGCGCCAGCTCCTGGAGGTGACAAGACTTCCTGTTGGTGTTTGTCCACAGACAACTAGCCATTCACCCCAAAGACAGGAAGGGAGGAAGGAAGGGGCAAACAAAAATATGGACAAAGAAAACTTCAAAGCCGCTCTAAGAAATAGAAACAGAGGCCCCCGGACACCCAGCAATCCGGGCTGACTCTCCCCTCTCCATGGGCCTCACCAGCACTGAGGTGGACGCCATCAGGCTTCAGACACTTTTCCTCAATGCCCCAGCATCAAGCAGAGTGGGGCGGCGAAGAGAAATCAGTGGGGCCGGTTCACACGGAGCCTCCAGATTCCATTCTCCAGTGATAAATAATGTACCAAACCCAGAAAACACTGCTATGTGGAGCCTGGGCCTCTTATTCCAGAGGTGTGAGGAATCAGACAGGCACTTCTGCTCAGTCTGTGGAGTTGTGGATTCCAGGGGCACAGCAGGGGCCTCGGGTGGCCAGGCCAGTCCACTGCCAGCCTGTGGGCCAGCCAGGCTGCTGCAGGCCTCAGGCTTGACTAGGGTGCACCCACCATCCGGGCAGGAGGAGTCTGTCTCCTGCTATTCTGAATCTATTTCTCCCCTCCTGGTCATCAAAGTCCTTTAACACACACACACACACACACACACACACACACAAATAATAGTAACATTATTTTAATCTGTATTCATTTTTATCATCATTTAAAAGATTTTTTCACATAACCTCTGGAAACTCCTGCTATCTAATAAATATCAGGAAAAAAAGAGGAAAGGGAGAGAGAGAGGAGAGAGAGACCAGCAAGAGGCAGGGAAACTCTGCTTTGTCAGGGAGAAGAAAATAAAGAGAAATCAGCCCAGCTTCAAAGGGCGCATTTCCATAATTGCCCTGTAACTTTGGCAAAATAAATCTGAGCGGCGGGGAAAAGCACAATCTCTCAGATGAGTGCACTCCAAAGGCCCTGGAGGGCTGCGGGCCCACTTGTTAGCGGCCTGGTGCAGTGAGAGAATGCAGGCTCGCCACCCAGTACAAAAGCCATGAAATCATAGCCTTTCCGTCCTGGCCGGCCAGGCCCCAGAGTGTGAGCTTACCCTTCCTTTGTCTCCCTCCTGCACCCTGACACGGGACACACACAAACACACACGCGCGCGCACACACACACATGAAAAATAAGCGAGTAAATAAATACACTCATACAAGGCAAAAGCCACACTGGTTAAGTTCTCATCTGCTAGAATCTTCTAGTAACCGGCACCTGACATTTAGATTCAAGGGAGACAGGTCCCAGCTTTCCAGACACACATCTCACTGGGGGTGACTCCCACTCTTTCACCCCAGAAGGTTTTGCCTCCAGACACTCCGGCCCTGGGCACCAGGCTGAGTTGAAACCTGCTCTTCTGTTTTCCTCAGGCTCACACAATTTTCTGTTTGCTTTCTCTCTCACCTGACTTCCCCGTTCCAGGGCCAAAAGTTGTTAAAGAACAAAAACGCTCTGCTTAGCACCCTGTTTTAATGTTTCTCTCAACAAAGCTGTGGCTTGCAGGAGAAAATCTTGCTGTGGCTGCCTTAGACACCTCTCCCTGCTTCAGCTCTGTGTTTCTCAACCTCAGCAGTACTGCAATTTGGGGCTGGATAACTCTTTGTAGTGGAGGATTGTTCTGCAGCACCCCCGACCGCTACCTATGAGATGCCAATAGCACCCCTACCCTAGTTCTGATGATCAAAAATGACTCCAGACATTGTCAAATGTCCCCAGGGAGGGGGCAAGGGAAAAGCACAATTGCCTGGTTGAGGACAACTGCTCTACTCTTAAGACCCTTTCCAGTCATGCCCTTACCTCGAGAAGAGATGCCTTCGTGGTGGTTTTCCATTCAGACCATTGGGATGGCCTTTGGAGAGCCTCCTTAGAGGGGAGGGGCAACTGCATCAAAGCTAGGTTCGTCACACAATAGACGGGCATGTTTTTGTTTTTGTTTTTGTTTTTGTTTGAAACAGAATCTCACTCTGTCACCAGCCTGGAGTGCAGTGGCGCGATTTCGGCTCATTGCAACCTCCGACTCCCTGGATCAAGCGATTCTCCCACCTCAGCCTCTAGAGTAGCTGGAATTATAGGTGTGTGCCACCATGCCTAGCTAATTTTTGTATTTTTAGTAGAGACAGGGTTTCACGATTTTGGCCAGGATGGTCCCGATCTCTTGACCTTGTGACCTGCCCGCCTCGGCCTCCCAAGGTGCTGGGATTACAGATATGAGCCACGGCGCCAGACGGGCATTTTTAATTGGTCAAGTTGGCTGAATCCAAGGACAGCAGCGAATTAGGGTCAAGAGGCAGTATCCAGAGAGGTCAAAGGCCCCCCTCACCCCCACAATTATCTTTGAATTCACAGTTCTTTCCTTTATGCCTAATCCTAGACAACACCGGATTTGGAAGAAAGCTTGGATAAATTCATCTAATCCAAGCCCTCCATTGCACGGATGTCAAAAGTGGGACTAGAGAGAGTACGAACCCTGCCTCCACTCAAGCTGGTGTTAGTTCATCACAGACACAATTTTTACAAACAATTGCCCATTTTCACTCAATGAGGGTGAAGGGTAGCTGCAACCAGAAATTGTAGGATACAGAGGACATTTCTAGAAGGATACAAACAATTAGGCCCAAAGCAAGTCTCCAGCAAAAACTCCCAATAAAACTAAAACAGAAAATGTCTGACATCCAATTCTTACCCAAGCATTCAATCCCTATGGCCGACCTTGCAAAACTCAGGCAGGCCTAAGACAGTGGAGTCTCTGAGCCCAGCTGTCCTCCGGGTGCTCAGAGAACACCCGCCTGGTAGGTGGGACCCTGTTCTGTCCCCATTCCTCACCTGGGACAGGTGATTGGCTTCTGTTGCACCTGCCCTCTGGTCCTTCCATGTTGTTTTCTAGCTGTACCCCACCTCCCCCTTCCTGTATTCCCCTAGAGAGAAATTCAATTGGAAACCATTAATATGCTGGTCCCAGAGGTGGACAATCACTTAGGGAGATAATTTCATTCTCCTCCGGCTCCCTGGCTCTGGGATGCTCCCCCGCTCCCCAGCTCCACGCAGATAATGAGGGAAGCAGTGCCACACTTCTCCTCCTCTGACCTAATTGATTATCCCCACACACCTTGGAGCGCTTTGCATAACCAGCCCCGACAGCAGGAACCCCTTCCAGGAGGGGTGATTGACATATTTTATTTCTAATTGAAGCTTAATCAGGACCAGGGATGAGATTCCCATAGTCCCTCTCCTTCTCTCCCTCCTGGTTTCCCTTTAAGATTTTTAAGGACAGACAATAAGGGATGGAGGCATTCCAGGGACCCCTGAGAGGAGGGAGATGAGGGGAGGGCTTAGGGAGGAGGTTCCGGGAGGAAGAGAAGAAATGGGAGTTCAGTCAAGTGAAAGAGACGCCACGAGGACTATCTCCTCTTCCCTCTTTCAGCTGTGAAGCTGAAGCTGAGATTCTTTTTCTGTTTTGATTAGATTATCTTATTGGGGTCAACTTGGGACCAGTTGAGGGCTCATGTGTTCTATGGGATAAGAGAAAATACAGATGCATGGGAACTGCTCCTAGGTTTATGTCAAGTCTCCTCTGGTACCTAAACATACTGCTTTTTCAGTGGGGACAGAAGGTGGCTCATGCAAGGACCATTATCCCTGGGATGTGGCCTGAGAAGCTGACCTTACTCCGGGGTCTCCACCAGAGAAAGACCTAGAGACCTGCACTCAGGCATCCTCAAGCCCCACCTGCTTCTCCATACCCAGCTGGCTGTGAGCAGATCCCCTGCCTCCTCTTGGGTGGTGTTCAGTGTAGAGAGGCCACCTAACTTCTGCTGTCACCTCCATGATCACAGTCCCCTCTCTGCTGTGCCGCTGCCTGGGAAGTTTCCTCTCTTGCTTAGCTGAGCTGGAGTTGCAAAGGATCCTGGGATGCCTGAATGCAGACACCTCACTTTTGTTGCTAATGAAAGGGGTGGATTGTAATACTGCTGGGAGTTTAAAAAGCGAAGTTGGAGATTCTGAAATGTAATTTTAATAGTAAAATGACCAGGTGCTGAGGATCAAGCCTGTACTCCCAGTGCTTTGGGAGGCTGAGGTGGGAGGATTGCTTGAGGCCAGGAGTTGAAGATCAGCCTGAGCAACATAGAGAGACCCTGTCTCTACAAAAATAAAAAAATAGCTGGGTGTGGTGGTGTGTGCCTGTAGTTCTAGTGAGTAGAAGGCTGACATAGGAGGATGATTTGAGCCCAGAAGTTTGAGGTTGCAGTGAGCTATGATTGCACCAGCTTGGACAACAGGCTGGGCAATACTCCAGCCTGGGCAACAGAGTGAGATCCTGTCTCTAAATTAAAGAAAAAAAGAGTAAGATTGCTTCTGCCCACCTACCTCGTGTCAGCCCTGGACATTCTTCCTCTTTGCCCTCATTATTCCCATTTTGTAGATGAGGAGATAAGGGCTCAGAGAAGTGAATTGTCTGCCTTGGGTTTCACAGGGTGGTAAGTGGGAGCAGAGTCGGTGCCAGTTAAGCTTGTGAGGCCTGAGCTGTTGAGGTGTCGGAGTGCTGTCCTTGTCAAGTCATTCAATGTGCTAACCAGTCTCTGCCCGGGTCCTGGCGTTCCGGCCTCAGTTCCAAGTCCGCGAGGATGAGCGGGCTCCACGTCTGGGGGCGCTGTGAGCAGGGCCAGAGCGAAACCTCAGTCTGAGCTTACGAACTGGGAAGGAGCCTGAACCCCAGAAACACCGTTAACAAAGAGAGGGAACGCTGGGGAGCTGAGGAGACGTCTCTTTGGCCTCTGAGGAAGGGGCTAAGGAGCAAGCCAGCGGAGGAGCGGCTTTGCCGGGTGTCCACTAGCGGTTCGCCAGTCCTCTGTGCGCCCGCAGAGTGACACAGAGGCCGACACAGCCCCCTCCCCACTCGCCCATGGGGCGCCGCCGCACCTTGATCGCCCGCTTCGCGGAAGGGACTCCCGAGGCGCGGCGCTGACCGCTGGGCCCGCACGGCCCAGTCCTGTCGGGCTCCGCTCTGCTACCGCCGGGTCTCGAAGTTGTGCCATGTTGAGCCGTGTCTTGTTCCGTGGCTTCGGGGAATGTGCGCGCTTCCCATACCTCCCTGGAACGCGGGAGATAGTCACACGCGCCACTCTGAGGGTCAAACACCCCGCATCTGGCCACACCGTACCACTGTGAGGGTCAAACACCCCGCATCTGGCCACACCGTACCTTTAGTAACGTGGGGAGGGGGCAAAAAAAAATGTGTCCCTCCTTCTTACCCCGAGGTGTCACTCGCCCAAACACTCCCTACAGCTTCTTCAAGTCAAACTTGGGCCAGGCTGGCTGGCTGACTGCGAGAGGAAAAAGAGGGTGCAGAGGGGGCGCGGCGCGCGGCAGGGTGGAGAGGCCAGGGAGGCGAGGCGCCGAGCGTCCCCTTTGTCCTGTAGAGGGAGCTCCAGCCCCAAATTTCCCAGCTGCCTCCCCCGGCCCGCCCACCCCAGGCCCGCCTGGAGCCGGAATCCGGGCTGGAAAGGTGCTGCGGATCTGACACCCCCGCAACCCCTGCGCCGGGACTTTAGCAGGATGCCTCTTCTGGGGCACGTGGGAAAACCCACCAGGGTGCCAAGACACACAGATGCTGCCAGGACCCGGGCTCCCAACTCTCAACTAGAGCTGGGCAGTCACACATCATCTAGAGGGTTGATATGTACCCCAAGGCTCCCCTCTTCTCCATATCTGCCTCCACCGTCACCCCACACCCTGGCATTTATAAAGACAGAAGGGGTGCAACCGGCTTGGAAGGAGGATGGAATCTGGGCTCGCACAACCTCTTATAGGTAACACTGAGAAAGCCTCAATTGTGTCGATCAAAGAATGGGGACGGGGGGGGGCGGGGGGAGTGATGAGAACACGCCCCCACCACCCGCGCAGGCTAACCCCGTTGTATCCAGACCCTTCTCTAAATCTTTTGGCAAGGTCGCCAGAGAAGGATCCAAGCCACCGAGGTTGCTCCCGTAGAACTGTGGGTCGGGCCCAGATTCCCGGCTCTTAGCAAAGAATCTTGCCGGGGTCTCCCACCTGTCTCCTGCTCCCGTTCTCTCCGCCGCCCCAGGTGCTTTTACAGCCACTTCTCCTGTTGCTGCGCCCCCAGCCCCGCCACTTCTGCGCCCCCTCAGCTATTGCTGTCGTTTGACTACTCGGTCCTGATTCGTCTCTCGTCCTTTCCCGCGAATTCTTCAAACAACCAAGGAGAGAAAAAACCCAAAAAACAAAAAAACACCAAACAGATCCGTCGAGGGGGCAGACAGGCGGGTTATAGTCAAAGTGGCAGCAGCTCATTTATTTAGCCAAAAATAGATACTTTCTCGTACAATTTGGTTCACACATATGTACATTTCTCTGTATATATACACACACACACAAAGGCAGACACGTTTATTCTCACTGAAACTCCACCCCCCAAAATCAACCGAACAAACAAACCTCACAGCGAATGCGGGGTGCCACAGAAGCGACTTGGGGAGGGCTGAGGAGGACTGGTTTTATTTCTTTTTTCTTTCTTTTTTTTAGTTTTGCTTTTAGGTATTTATACACTGACATGCTTACAAGTTGTAACTATACAGAGCGATTTTTTTTTACAATTATTACAACGATTAAAAAAAGTTTTTGTTTTGTTTTGTTTTGTTTTTTAAAGAACTAGGATGAGGAGAGAGCCGATAAGACCAGGGCGGCGTCCAGATGGTTCTGGGGCCTGGAAGAGAGAGACAGTAATAGCAAAAAAGGTGAGATTCAGGAGCGCAGAGGCGGCCTAGGGCCGGGAGATCCTACTTGGGTTGGGGCCGAGAGTCAGGAAGGTGTCGCAATGTAAAATTATGTCCAGTTGTAGATGTGTGTGTTGGGGGTTTAACTGTAGGGTGGGCACGAGGCGTCAGGACCCGAGGTCTGGGGCTGGAAAAAGGTGAGCGTCAGAGAGCCGCCACCCGCCCCAGTGGCCTGTGGGCCCAGCCACGCAAGGCTTCCCCTAGAAGGCACAGGCGCTGTACCCACCGGCCGCGCCTGGGGTGCCTGGGCTGGACCTGGAGAGCTGTCGCAGGGCCTACAGGGGCGACCGAAGAAGTGACTTTCGTCCCCTTTTACAAAATGCGTCCCAGCAGGGTTCCATGCTATTCCCGGGCAAAAGGCCGTGCGTGGTGCTCCACGTTCTCTCCTTTCCCCTCCAGTCAGTCCCCCTAGCCCCCCAACCTCGGGGTCTTACCGCCTGGGCACGGGCTGGAAAGCTGTCTTGAGTAACTTTTTCTCCACTTCCAAGGCACTACAGCGATCTAAGGGAAGCGGGGGAAGAAAAAGGAGGGCCTTTAGAGCGCTCGGTTCCGGCGCCCAGGGCCGCAGAAAGCAGGAGCGGAGAGGGACGCGCCCTGCGCCTCCCGGACCCTGCCCCTCCCGGCCAGCTCCGGCACTATCCGCAGAGCCCGCCCCCGCTCCGTGCCCAGCGCTCAGCAGTCACCTGTTCCGCCTTCGGGCTCCGCGGGCAGATGTGTATAAGAGACAGTCTTTCAGCTGTGAAGCTGAAGCTGAGATTCTTTTTCTGTTTTGATTAGATTATCTTATTGGGGTCAACTTGGGACCAGTTGAGGGCTCATGTGTTCTATGGGATAAGAGAAAATACAGATGCATGGGAACTGCTCCTAGGTTTATGTCAAGTCTCCTCTGGTACCTAAACATA
>NW_012100876.1:4372745-4381981 GCF_000951045.1 Mandrillus leucophaeus | reverse complement strand
TTCGCCTATTGATCTGCTCCGCGGCGGCGACGGCGGCGGCGAGGAGCCAGGTCAGGTCCGAACAGATTGGCGGAGATTCCCGGGGCTCCGGGCTCTGATTGACATTTCTACGGGGCGCAAGCCCCTCCTCTCTGCGCCGCGCTCCCTCCTCTCGGCCGCCGGAGCTGCCTCTGCCCGCGCCTCGCTCCTCACTGCCCTCCTCTCCCCAGCAGTGTCGCGCCTCGCTTCCTTCTCCCTCCTCTAGTTTTCACTCCCCCTCCTCGCCCTTCCTCTCCCCTCCCCTCTCCGCACTCCTCTTCCCCCCAGGATCGCTTCCGCTCCTTCGGGCTCCTGCACTGCCCTGGACGCTATGAAACTCTCCTTTCTCCTCTCCCCTTCCCTTTCCCTTTCTCACGATGGCTTTTGCTCTCCGGTCCGTTCCCTTCACTTTTTCCTCTCTCACTACTTCTATTCTTTAAATCTGTCTCTTTACTCACACGATACTTCCCCCAACCTTTCCAGCCTCTCCACCCTGGGCTAAGTAAGGCAGCCAAAAGTTGTGGACACTTAGGGTGCCGCGCGGGGGGTGTGTGTCCGTGTCTGTGTGTCCATCCCCGCCCTTCCACCCCCTCCCTCGCCCTTCCCCAAATCTCGGGTCTGACGTCGCGCCCTCTTATTCGACTTTTCCCCGCGTCTCTTCCCCGAGTCGCCAATCGCCTGGGCGCCTTACGGGCGAGGCCGCCCACCCCCGCGGATTCCGCGCGCAGGGCGGGGCGGGGCAGGGGCGGGAGCCGGAGTGCCGCGAGTCCCTGCCCGCCCCCTCCTGCCCGCGCCGGGTGGGGGAGCGAGAGGCGCTGGGACTGGGTGAGTGCAGGGTCAGCTCGCCCCTCCCGCCTCCCGCCCCTCCAAGCCTGTCCCCAGGCCGAGGCGCGGGACCGTGGCCGAGGCTGGCTCCGGGGGCCCCCCTGTGCCCAAGCCCCTTTTGCAGCTCGCACCTCTCGACTCCCAGCCACTTTCAGCAGCGTAGGGAGGGAGCTAGCAGCCGGCGTGGGGGTGGGGAGCGAGGGAGTGCGTCCTAATATCGTCTTCAGAGGCCACTTCGCTGTCCTGCGGGGGCGAGGCAGCCCCCCACCCAGGAGGACAAAACCCTGAGATTAGCCACTTAACGCCGCCCCCGGGTCCGCGTGCGAATCCCTTACTAAAAATGGCGGGCTGGCTCCAGGGGCTGAAGGGTGACAATCCGGGGGCGCTGGAAGGGTGGGGAGCCGCCACAAATCGGTGAAGCAGGCCTGCGCCCCAGGCGGCTGGGAATGGGGGAGGAGCAGGGCGCCGGGCCACGGAGGCCCTAGGAACTTTTGGAGAGCTCTTCGAGAAGTTTCTATATTGGCGTTTTCGTCTGTAGAGATGTTTCCTTGCGCGACCCCTACCCCTTCCTCCCGGTCCCGGAGCTAACCTCTTTTCTCTCTACAAGGATCCTCCCACCGCCTCCGGTGGGGATGGAAGGCAAGAGTTTTGGTTTAAAGATGGGATATTTCCTGAATCAAACTTGAAATCCCAGGATCGGGTGCCCACCTTCACGGATTAGGGCGTGCAGTCGTCAGCAGCATTGAAATTCCCAGCATTGCCGCGGCTGGGGGCTCAGAGCTTTAGGCCGCGGCGGCGACCCACAAGCCAGTCAGGCCTGCGGTGGGCACGCCCCGGAGACAAAACGGGGGTGGCGACTCTGCCGTGGAGTGGCCAGCCCCAGCTCGGAGGCGGAAACCGTCACCTTGCGTGGATGGATCCAGGAATCGAATTCGAATTCCACCAGAGTGGCAGGATTAGAGGAGATCAGAGGGTCTCGGCCCCGGCTGTCTCTAATCACAGCTCTGGGGAGCACAGCTCTGGGGAGCCCAGCTCTGGAATGAAAGATGCTTCCACCTCTACGGCAGACACCCAGTTTTGATCCCACCCCCACCGCCCACCTCCCACTTCCCACCTCTTTCCGGGGGTCTTGGCACAGGCCCGCGGCCCTAGTAGGTGTGAATGCCAAAAACCCTGCGGGGGCGGGGCGGGGGCGGGGAGGAAGCTTGGGAAAGTTTGAGGAGGACCAGGTTTGGCGGCAATGAGGGAAAGTGGGGTACTCCCAGACTGCATCTGAGCAGTTTCCCGATCACCTTCCCTCCCGCCTCAGCCTGGTGTCCGGGAGCCTGGTGCCTTCTCAGGAGCCTAGCCGAAGGAGGCGTCATCAGGGGCCGCCCTGACTTTGAAATATCTCCTCGACGCCTGATTTCGTTTCCCGTTACACCTCTCAGAGAGTAGCATAGGGAATGTTGGGCTAACTTTCACGCGAAGAAACTTGGGATTACAAAATTGAGAGTAACGTTATTTTCCGGGATATTTCCTAGGTGTCGGACCTTGAGCCTCGACGGCCCTGAAGTCATAGTGTTTATACAAAGTGGTGGCACCAGACCAGGGGGGAGCCGAGAGCGAGATTCTGAGGTGGGGGGAATAGGGCTACGCTGTAAGTGATCGAGTGAGACTCCCGATATTTAATTCAGCTTTTTTCAGAAGGAAAAGAAAAAACAATAATGAGCCTCGGAGATGCTCCTTCCGCATTAACCAGCTATCGACCTGGCTGCGTCGGACTGCGGGCGGCGAGAAACAGGCCAGGGAAGGGCCAGGCGGCTCTTAGGGACTCAGTCACGCTGGCTGAGGGGTGGGGGACGCCCACAGCCCAGGGAGTGAGCCTTCAGACCCAGACGCGGACCCAAGAACCTCGCATATTAGATCCCTCCAGGCTCCCCAGGCCTCGAGCAGAAGCGGCCTCCTGGCTACCCTACTTTCCAACTGAGAACAGCCCTGGTCTGTCCGGGCCATCTGCGCGCCACGTCGAGACTCAGCGTCCCAGGCAGCTGCGTCCAACGTGGCGCTGGTCCGCCAACTCGACTGGGCCAGTGGAGCCCGGCTGTGGGGTGAATTCGAGGGTCCGAGGGCAGCTGAACCTTTTCCAGGGATTTTTAATCCAACAGATTAAATGGTCAGAGTGACACGCTCGCACAGGGAAGAAAAGCAGGTGCATGGAAGTAGATTTGGGAAAGTCGCGCGCACGAACGCGCTTCACGCAGAAGCTTCTCCATCATCTTGCCTTCTTTCAACATTCCTAGCGCACAAAGCGCTTTGGAGACTCACTGCAGGCCCTCTCAATGCTGCCCAGGGAGCAGGGAGTGTTCAGAGAGGGTGTCTGTCCATCGCATGCACTTGGCGCGCGTGCGCCGGTTGCGCACCAGGAGCCGCTGCCCGACGAGTGCCCAGAGTCCGCGGCCCGCCAGGCTCTGTGGGCTGCGCCGCGCACTTCACAAGAGCTGAGTCACCAGGCCCGCTTCCTGCCCCCTCCTTACCCAGCCTCACGGTGCTCACGCGTCCCGGTCAAGGGCAGCCGCTGCAGCCCTGGGACTCCCGGCCCCGGCCCATCTTCTATCCATCCCTCCCAGGCCCTGAGTCCCTGGGCTGCGGTGCCAACCCGCGATCTCTGAGCTTCCTGCAGACGCTGCGGCGCGCGCTCCTACCGTTCCCTCCCTCTCGCGCTCGGGTTACAGGTTAATGAAATGCTCGTTTTCCTCAGTCATTTGTTTTGTTTTCCTGCAAAGTTCTGATAAGTAGCTAACCAACGAAGCTTGTAATTACAATCTTACAGAAACCGGGCCGATCTGTATATAAATCTCACCATCCAATTACAAGATGTAATAATTTTGCACTCAAGCTGGTAATGAGGTCTAATACTCGTGCATGCGATAATCCCCTCTGGATGCTGGCTTGATCAGATGTTGGCTTTGTAATTAGACGGGCAGAAAATCATTATTTCATGTTCAAATAGAAAATGAGGTTGGTGGGAAGTTAATTTCTCTCCGCTCTGTGAAGCGTAGACAAGAATTTAATGATTTAATTACAGTTGTAAGCCCTTTCCATGAGACTTAAATTGAGCTGAGAATATTTTTTTTCCTTCTCTGTCTCTCCCTCTCTCTCACTTTCGCGTTCTCTTTCTCCGCTATTAGCAGCGGCGGACTCCTGAGAGCATGACCTGGCGTCCGCACAGGGTGGAATTCGTATTTGGCCAGGAATCCGGACTCCGAGCATCCCAGGAGACGCGGACCGGGGGCCTCCAGAGCTCTCCGGAGCGTGCTGCCGCTCCCCACCGGCCACCGGGGACTTGGAGGCCCTTCTTGGGTCCGGAGAAGCGACGGGGAAACTTAGGGGTAAACTTTGTCAACTTCGCTCTCGGCGCGGGAGAGGCCGCCGGCCGGAATGGTGCAACAGCGGTGGCGGGCCGCGACGCGCAGGGTGGGCCCCGGGCCTGGACTGGGCACCCGGGAGCGGGTCGGAATGCCCAAGGTGGGGCGTGAGGGCGGTGGGCTCTTAGGTCCCCCGCTCCGCCCCTGCGCCTCCTGCGACCCGGCTCACTTCCCTGCGTCTGTCAGCGGCCCGAGAGGCGCAGCACCCTGAGTGACCTGGCTGGAAGATCCTGGCCCTCCGCGGGAATGATTTTCTTTTCTTTTACCTCTTCCGGATCAGCCGTTTTCCACCTGACTTGAGCAGCCCCCTCCCCCGTGCCTTTGGTTTTCTCTTTCCTTCCGTCTGTCCTTCCCATTTCCTCTATCTTCGATTTCTAGATCATTCACTTTTCTTCTCTTTCCTCCGCTCCCTCACTGTGCTGTTTTTATGCCTTTGCCCTGGACCACTTTTCAGTTCACTTTTCTCCCTTCTGCTCCCTCCTTCACCCCCTTCTTAATGTCTCTTTTTTCCTGTCCCTGCGTCTGTGACTGTGTCCCTTTCCCCTATCCGCAGTTCTCGTTTTAAATTTTCTTTCTTTCCTCCCCACTTCCATCTGGATCCTCTCCTATTTCCTCCTTGGATTTCTTGTTCTGTCTCTCAGGTTCTCCTCTCCGTAAATATTCTCTCTTCTTCTCTCCCTCTCCGGGATCCGTCCCCTCCCCCACGTGGATCTGCCTCCCCGGCGCCCCCTCCTCATTCATCCTGGGAGATGAATTTGTCGCCTTATTGGACGCCGAGGCCAGAGCGGTGTGAGGGGGCTCGGCCAGCGCTGTGCATTTTCTTCATGCATATTGAGAAGATGGTAATGAGCGCGTTTGCATTGTTGCTTGGAAATGTTGTGTTTCCTGCTGCAGTTCGCAGTTCGGAGTGGGCGAGGGTGGTGCGGGCCCAGGACAGCCCCTCAGTAGGCACCCGGCCTGGTGGCCGCCGCTAACCCTCTCCGGATTCCCGGGCTCTCGGGGCCGGGGAAGGAAGCGACCTTGCCGAGCTCCTGACCCAGCCGCCGCCTCCTCCTCCGGTTTCTCGACAAAGGCCGGCGCGCTCCCCTCATTAAAGCCTCGTTACAGGAACCCCTGGCTGGCTCGCGACGGCTCCTCCGAGCCCCCCTGCCCACCAGCCTCTGAGCCCCTCCCCTGGTGTTGAGAGGCCTGTGATGGAGCGCCACGAGAAAATTAGTGCCTGACAACGTCGTCTATTGGCAATAAATTGAGATTCCAAGTGACACGTCGCAGGATCAAACACAACCACATTGTGTACCCTGCTCCGCTCACTCCTCGTTAATTTTGGAGGGCACCTTGGCATCGCTTGGCCAGGGGAGGTTGTACGCAGGCCTTTCGGCTGTCAGGACTCCGGTCCTGCCTGGGCTCAGCCAGGGCAGAGCCCACTTCAGTCATTCAGGAGGGACTGACTGCCCCTCCCTGGTAAGGTCCAAGGCGCTCAGGAGGCGTGACCCAGGCACGCCTTTCACTAAGCTGAAGGTTTATGAAAGTCAGGAGCTTCGAGGAGCAAACTCTGAGTTGAGCTCGTGGGGAATCGAGGTGAGCCTTGCTGGGCATTGAGAACATCAAGGTCTGGCCTTGTCTGGAATTGTCTGGTGTCGAGTTTCCCAAACTTCAAGCTTCTTGCTACCACCTTTATTATTTACTTAACATTTTTCCATAAATTGACTCATTTTTAAAACCAAAGTACATATTTTTGGAAAGAAAACCTGATACTACCACTGTAAATTGAAAAGTAGCTGTTACTCACCAGAAAAGGAAATGGTAAAAGATAAACACAGCTAAAACCAAGCAGTGTTAATACATTTTAGCCTTTTTACTGGCTTGGAAAGACTCCTAGAGCCTCAGGTGTGTGTGTGTGTGTGTCATTAGAGAGTGTTGGAAGTGTTAAATACTGAATCTTTCTCAGAAGAAATGAGACAATTGAAAAGAGAGTGTTTCTCACTATTCAATGTTCATTTAATTCAATGTTAATTTAATTCTCTGACCCCAGACTGCACCCTACCTAAAATAATGTTGAGAACCTCAAGAGCTGGACTGTTTTAGGATGGTTGAGGAGCATATAAAACCATTAAGATTAGGCCGGGCACACGGTGGCTCACACCCGTAATCCCAGCACTTTGGGAGGCTGAGGCAGGTAGATCACCTGAGGTCAGGAGTTCGAGACCAGCCTGGCCAACATGGTGAAACCCCATCTCTACTAAAAATACAAAAATTAACTGGACATGGTGGCAGGTGCCTCTAATCCCAGCTTCTCAGGAGGAGAATTGCTTGAGCTGGGGATGTGGAGGTTGCAGTGAGCTGAGATCACGTCATTGCACTCCAGCCTGGGGGGCAACAGCGAGACTTCATCTTAAAAAAAAAAAGATTAAAAACATAACGTTGATTTATTGTTATTTACCAAATAATTGTGTTAAGCATTTTCAAACAGTGTCATATTTAATTCTCACTATAAGTCTGCAAGTGAGAGGCTATCCAGGGTGGCCATGTGTGGTAGTACAGGATGTTCACTGAACAAGGGCACTGAGGGGCAAAAAGGGTGTGAAGTCTAGCCCTTCTGTGTGCACCAATATGTGTACCTTGGCTTGGGGCCACACTGGAGGAACAGCACCTTTCTCTCATGTGCACAAATTTTATACAAAATTTGCACAAAATTGGGTTATGACCTAACCCTAATCTTAGAGATGGGGAAGCTGAGGCTTAGAGAGTTTTGCAAAGCCCAGGCTAGAATACTGTCTGATATTTTTAACTATGATCCCTTTGGGAGGGAGAGCAGTCCTTTTGTGGGCTTGTGGAGGTAATGCTGAGAGTTTGGGGGAAAGATGCTGAAAGACTAGTCCCTGATTTGACTGAAGGAAAGGGGCAATCAGGCTGCCCAACTTTACGTCCCCCTGAATCTTTACACTTCCCACAAATATTGGGGAAGATTTGGGCAGAAATACAACTGGGGTCAAGGATCCATTATCCCTGCTAGCGGCTAGGTTGAGGGAGAGGAAGAAGGTGTTCTGGTTTGCTTAGGCCTAACTCTGGATGTCTGGAACTGTTTCTTGACTTTGTTGTTTTCGTTCAGCTTATCCGTATGAGTCGACGCACCAGAGTTCTGCCTTGTTCTCATTTACACTGTTTGGAAATTGCAGATTCTTGAAGACAAACTGAGGGATTGCAGCACACCAGCGGTTGTGAATCAGTGGTTGCCTCTGATCACAATCTCTTTTTTTTTATTTTTGGTTTGGCCTCCATAGTGGCCTTTCCCTCCCTCCCCCCTTTTTGATTGAATTGCTTGCTAATACTTGCTAATTAGGTGATTTCATTTAAAAATCCAGGCCTCCGAGTTTGTTTAAAAAATTAGAAGGCTAAGAAATACAAGACTTCTTCATGAGAACAAATACCTAGAGTTCATAGCTGCTGCCCTTCTATCTGGACACACTTTAGTTTGCTCCAGTCCCCATCTGGCCCACGTCTCTCAATTGCTTTCAGGCAGCTGAGTTTGTTAGCCCTATTTTGTATCATCAGTTGTGATAATGGGACACCCTTGCAAGTAGACACTGTCCTCCAGTGTGAGGGACATAGCACATGCAAGAGTCAACATGGCAAGTGACTCTTCTCTCTGTCATGCTCCTGGTTAGCTGGGCAGCTGCTTTGCCATGGTGGGGTAAGGGTGAGGGCAGGTGTCTAAGAGTGACAGAGATGAATAGTTCTGACTCCCCCGAGACTATCCAGGTATCACAGCTGGGCCTGTTCTCAAGCTCCTGGGAAAAGAATGGGAAGAAAGATCCTGCAACAGGAGTTAGGAGGAAGCCCCAACTTTTTCTTGATTCACCCCAACTTAGGCCCAGCCCTCCCTTGAGTCCCAATCACCATCTTAAACATGTCAAGCCAGAAAATCTGCAATTTCCCTTCTTTTCTACCCCTCTTCTTTTTTCTTCGCAACACGTATTTACAGAGTGCCTTCCATGTGCCAGGAGCAGTGCTAAGTGCTGGGGATAGAGCGGTGAATCAGAGAAGCACCTTGTTTTAATGGAGCTTAGATTTTAGTGGGGTAATCAGATACTGAAAAGGGACACACACAGGACAGCTGAAGAGAGCGTTACATTCTACAAAACAAACAATAACACGCAGTGTACTGGCTTGGATGGTGTCCTTCCCAGATTCAAGTCCTTCCCAGAACCTCAGGGTGTGATCTGATTTGAAAACATGGCCATTGCTGATGCTGAAGTTTCATCTCATGCTTGAGTGAGGTGGACTCTTAATCCAATACGACTAATGTCCTTCTAAGAAGAGAAAAGATACAGACACTGTGACCCAAGGGAGAAGACAGCCACCTGAAGACAGAGGCAGAGATTGGAGTGATACGGCTATAATCCAAGGAATGCAAGGGGTTGCTGGCAGCCCCCAGAAGCTGAGAGGGGGTGAGAAAGGCTTCTCCCCTAGCGACTTCAGAGGGACCAGCGCACTGTCCATACCTTGATTTCAGATTCTAGCCTCCAGAACTGCAAGAGAGTAAACCTCTGTTTCTTGTTTTGTTTGTTTGTTTTTGTTTTTGTTTTGTTTGTTTGTTTTTTGAGGCGGAGTCTTGCTCTATCGCCCAGGCTGGAGTGGCGGTGGCCGGATCTCAACTCACTGCAAGCTCCGCCTCCCGGGTTTACGCCATTCTCCTGCCTCAGCCTCCCGAGTAACTGGGGCTACAGGCGCCTGCCACCACGCCCGGCTAGTTTTTTGTATTTTTTTTAGTAGAGACGGGGTAAACCTCTGTTGTTTTAAGCTACCCAGTTTGTGGTAATTTCTTATAGCAGCTCTGGGAAACAAATGTCCGAGGTGACGTGAGAAGAGGCAGGAGGGTTGTGGCTTTAGATAAATGGTACAATCACAGGAGGCATTTGTGAGGAGGTAACAATTTAGTGGAAGTGGAACAAGTCACAGAAAACCTGGGGGAAGTGTATTTTAGAG
>NW_012100876.1:4356954-4371675 GCF_000951045.1 Mandrillus leucophaeus | reverse complement strand
GTGTGAACTCGTAGAGTGAGAACTCATTCATTACCACAAGGATGGCACCAAGCCATTCATGAGGGATCCACCCCTATGACCCAAACGCCTTCCACCAGGCCCCACTTCTGACACTGGGGATTACATTTCAACGTGAGATTTGGTGGGGACAAACATCCAAACAGTATTAAATGAGTCATCTATTGAATGTCACTCTTTGGGGTGGACAAGGGAGGAGGATGCAAAGAGGAACAAGACATGGGTCCTAGCCTCAAGGAGAGGGGCCATCTGGATATATTGGGTTAAATAAAGTAGGCTATTAATATTTATTTTACTTTTTACTTTCCTAAATGTGGGAACTAGAAGATTTTGGCCAATGAAATATGAACAAATTTTTACATTTATGGCTCATATTATATTTCTACTGCATGGTGTTATTCTAAACAGAAGATGCAGCAGATGCAAAGGCCCTGTGGTAGGGACTGAGCTTCCTGTGTCTGGTGGTTCTGTACTCAGTCTGCATGTTGATACTTACTTGCTAATGTCACTAGACCTGGAGAGGTGATGTGGGAAGCCCTGTTGAACTTACATGGGGGAGTCTATGAATCTGTGTCCTTTCTTCTCAAGCAGAGAGCAAGGTCATGAAATTCAGCCCTTCAGACTGATGCCTCCTTCTTACTTACCAATCTCACATGCTCCTTTAGACCTCAGATGGAGAAAGAAGACAGCCCCAAACTTCCTGCTTAGTATGTCGATTTCACTGTCTCCCTAAGCTCAACAGTGTCAAGGACATGGAGCTAGGCCTAACTCCGGAAACCTCCTTGTGTGCTGATGGCTGGCACCAAGGCCATGGTATTACAGTATAGAGCAGAGACTCCCCAAACCCACAGCTTGCAACGTGAACTAGAAGGACCAGGTTAGTTCATTTATTAAGCTAGAATTTTGTTCTTCTAAGACAGAGTTTACAAAAGGGCATCTTGGGGCTAACTCCCACATGTTTTGTTTGCATGATTTCACAATTCTTTTTAGGTGTGATTTAATTGCTGTATCAGTCAGGTTGGGCTGGGCTTTGCTGCAGTAACAAATAAGCCTCATATCTTCATGGCTGGTAATCACCCAGTCTATATGTTGTTTGCTATGGCATTACTCCATGCCTTCTGCACTTCAGGATCCAGGCTGACAGAATAGCTTCCATCTGGAGTGTTGCTGAATGCCATGACCAAGGGCAAAAGGGCACGGCATACCACAGACTGGCTCTTGAAGTGTCTATTTGGAAGCGACCCATGCTACTTCTGCTGATATTTCATTGGCCAAAGGAATCATGTAACCATGCTTGAGGTCAAGAGGGCAGGGATGCATATGCCACCCTGCAGGGAGGGGCACTCTATGGGTCATCTACTGTGCATCTCTTCAAATCCTTTTAGCCCCACCTTCTGTTCCAGCCACTGCTTCAACAAGCCTTGAGCAGGACTAGCCTGACAGTACACACTACATACCTCTTACTTTTCTGATACAGTGCCCTGGGTACCAGCAGGAGCCTGTGAGCACTCACACACATGCCACCAGCAAGTACAGAGGAATTAGCACCTGTGGGGCCATCTTTAGCCAAAGGGGAGGGCATGGATGACTAACTGTCCACCTCCATTCTCAGGTCAGGCAGTTCTGACACGCTAGCACCTAGAGCAGCACTCACTCCAATTACCCATCCTTACCCATCCTTCCGTGGCTTCCCTCTCATCCCTGTCTCACTCCTTGGGCCTGCACTCACTCCCAGGGATCATTTCCCCAGTAAACTACCTGCATGTAAGCCTTTGCCTGGGGACCTACTATGGAGGGAAACCAAGCTGAGACAGACAGGAAATTGGTGGACAGTAACACAATCTACCACTTTTGCCCATATTGCAAAGTTAGAAAGTTTAATATAAAACTTCAATGTTAAGCTTTTCTTGATAAATCAGATCTGGCAGCACATAACTGAAATCCTGGCAAGCCCTCAAGAGGCTGGACTTGAATAGGGGCAGTGACTTCCTTGAGATGGGACCCAAGCTCTTTGTTGACAACATTTGCTATCTGAGAGGGAAAGTCTTCACTTTTTTATGCTGTCTACCTGGCTCCAGGAGTCATTTATTTTTCTGGGTTTTTGTTGTTGTTTGTTTTAAATCTCTGTTATAGGAACTGTTGGCTTGAGCTAGATATCTATGAATCCTTGGAAATTTTTTTTTTTATTATATGGAGAACTTTCTCATTTTGGGGGGTTTTATTTACTTATTTTGTTTCTCTTTCTCTGTTTTATAACAAAAGGATCAATTAAAAGAGAAAAAAAAAACTTAGACTGGTAGTGCCAGGCTGGCAGGGACAGCCTGTCTGGTCACCACTGTATTCTCAGTGGTATATAGTAGGCACATAAAGAATCTTTGCTGAATGGATGACAAGATGAGTGACTGAAGTAGCCTGTTCCCAATATGATCCTGAGCTCCTGACTCTCATGTCCTTGTAGTGCCTACTCTTTTTGAGTATGGGCTAAACTTACTATTGGCCTCTAATGAAGCCATAGGATGCCACTTCTGAGATTAGGTTATAAAAAAGACTGTGGCTTCTGTCTTGGCCCTCTCTGACTCTCTCTCTAACGTCCACAGCTGTGATGCCACGAGAATACTCAGATAGCACACGGACAGGCCCACATGGCAATGAATTGCAACTTGCCAGCAACCATGTGGGTTAGCTTGAAGCAGATTCTCCAGTCCTGAGTCTTCAGGTGGCTGTAGCTCTGGCTGACCATGTGACTGAACCTGAGGAGAAACGCTGAGCCAAAGACACACAGATAAGCTGCACCTGGATTCCTGACCTACAGAAACTGTGAAGTAGTAAATGTTTGTTGTTCAAAGCCAAGGGTTGGCAAAATACATTCCACTTGTTTTTGTAAATAAAGTTTTATTGGACCTTGGTAACGTTCGTTAATGTGCCTATTGTTATGGCTGCTTTCATACTTCAACAGCAGTAGCTATTGAGTAGCTATATGGCCCACAGGTCTAAAATATTTACTATGTGGCCCTTTAAGGAAAAGTTTGTCTATCCCTCTTTTAAGCTGCTAAGTTTGGGAAAAATAGTTACCTAGCAATGGATGATGAATACAATAGCTTTCAAATCCAAAACATTGGTCCTAACTGGGCTTGCAGGTCTTGAGGTAGGGCATCTAATTTCAGTTTACCTTTGTTTAATAGATATTAACTAAGCACCTACTGTGTGCCAGGCATGGTCTCAATCATATTCCAGAATGCCACATTCAGTTCTTTCTCCACTGTCCCCTCCAGCATTTTCTTGGTCTATGGCATGATTTGCCAAATATTTGTGGATTTAAGTTGACTTTTAGAGACTGGAATTAGCAAGACACTCTTTGGAATGCAACAGATAACTCTGTAATCATGGGGAGGTGAGCAGGGAGCAGGAGGACATTTAGCTGGTATTTCTATGCAAAGTTCTGATAGTTGTTAAAATATGGAAATGTTTCCATCCCACCCTATGGAAATAGAGGGCCCCAAAGGCCCTACCTCCAGTAAACAAAGGGGTCAGGTATAGCACAGCAGGGCCACCCACAATTCTGAAGGCCACTCTAATTGGTCAGTTCCCTTGCCATGCTGGTGATTAAATATTGGCACATGGTTCCAGGACAAATTTCTGGCTTGTCCAGCAGGGGTGCTCAGTAATGTTGCCTGCATGATGGAATTCATAGACATCTATTGAATATTTGCCCCTTTTTGGAGTGGACAGGGAAGAGGACTCAAAGAGGAACAAGATGTAGGTCCCATCCTCAAGGAGAGGGGCCGTCTGATTCTCTAAGTGTGTCTAATCCTCACTTGGCAGGAGGGTCTGAAGCCAGACCTTCAGGGTTGAAATCCGACCCCACTTCTTACCAGCTGGTTGACCTTGAGCCAGTGATTCAGCGCCCTGTGTGCCTCAGTTTCCTCCTCTGTGACAATAATGGTTCCTACCCCATAGCATTTTAGTAGGGATGTGCTAACAGTAATGCCTTGTACCAGGTTAGCACTCAGAAAATGTTAGAAAAGGAATTATCACTGTCCAGGAGCCAAAAGAACATGCTCTGAGGGGGTCATAATAATATCAAGAAGTACATTAAGAAGAGTTGTCAGTTTTTTGGGTTTTTTTTGTTCAATTGAGAAGGAGTTTTGCTCTTGTTGCCCAGGCTGGAGTGCAATGGTACGATCTTGGCTCATTGCAACCTCTATCTCCTGGGTTCAAGAGATTCTCCTGCCTCAATCTCCCAAGTAGCTGGGATTACAGGCATGCGCCACCCGGCTAATTTTGTATTTTTAGTAGAAATGGGGTTTCACCATGTCAGTCAGGCTGGTCTCGAACTCCTGACCTCAGGTGATCCACCTGCCTTGGCCTCCCAAAGTGCTGGGATTATGGACATGAGCCACCGCTCCCATCCAGGAAGAGTCCATTGATCATGGACTACATTCCTGGCTCTGGTCTAGGCCCCATGCAGGCAGACAAGGCTGACTTCATGGGCATGTGGCCTGTGCAAGAGACCTTCCTTTGGTTTAATGCTCTGCTGTTGCCATCTTGAGATGCTAAAGAATTTTCGAACTAATGTCTTGCAGTTTTATTTTGCACTGGGTCTCACAGATTATGTAATTGGTCCTGCTTATAGAAGTGGACATAAGACATGGCAAACTTCTGATCATCAGGAGCTTTGCAAATCCGCCCGGGGGAGCTAATGTGCCCACCAATCTTTACATCACAGAGCTACAGGCATTCTGGTGGAACACCGGGCCTAAGGCTGGCTCCCATGCTTCTTGGTTGGGTTGAAGCAGCCAAAGAGACTTCCCTGAGGCCACAAAGGAAGCCACATCAAGGCCCTAGCGTGTCTTATACCACCATCAAAACCTGGAGAGGAAAACGGATAAGGAGATCAGGTCCCATGATGCATCCAGTTAAAGGAATGCTGCTTGGATTTATTTTCTGCAAGAGGAGTAAGGCCTTGAATTCTGAAATACTTTTGAAACCTTTGGAAAATCCCCCTTTAATCACTGATGACAGGTTGACATTTTTCCAGCTGTTTAGAAGCAGTAGACAAGTCAAGTTGCTCGGCAGGGCACAGGCTGGCATGCTGGGATATGTGTGGGTTCTAACCTTCCCTTTCCCTGGTTCTTTGCAGCTTTGAGGAAAAAGAAGAGAAAAATAAACCAACCAAAACAAAAGCCAAGCTCTTGCAGTGTTCTTACCAGTCTATGCCATCTGCATTTGGGGATTTGCTCCTGAAAGTAAAATCTTAATTGGGTAACATTTTCCTGCTTCTTCCCAGCTCATGGATTCACCTTTTCGGCAGCGTCCCTCTACGGCAGCTTGTGTCTCTCTCTGTATTAAATCTACTTCTTGGTTGGGAGAATTGTTTTATTGGCTCATCAGGTGCCAGCATGAATCCTTTATTTCCCTCCATCCCCAATTCCACGTGTGATCAAGACCTGGGTGTGGAGTAGAATCCAGGTTCCACCACAAGCGAACCTGTTGGTTAAGGGTATGTGCTCAAATCCCAGCTCTGCTTCTCAGTCTCTGGGGGGCCTTGGGGAAGTGACTTGGCCTCACTGTGCTTCTGTTTCCCCATCTGTAAAATGCTATGAGAAGAATGACATTACTTCACACATGTAAAGCTCTTAGAACACATAATTAAGTGCATAGGCACATAATCATATATTTAACATTTTTTTATATATATATATGCATCTGGTTAAGGAAATGTGTGTGTGTGTGTGTGTGTGTGTGTGTGTGTGTGTATACGTATCTTGCTCTGTCACCCAGACTGGAGTGCAGTGGCACGATCTCAGCTCGCTGTAACCTCTGCTTCCCGGGTTCAAGAGATTCTCTTGCCTCAGCCTCCCAAGTAGCTGGGATTACAGGTGTGCATCACCATGCCTGCCTAATTTTTGTATTTTCAGTAGACACGGGATTTCACCATGTTGGCCAGGCTGGTCTCAAACTCCCGATCTCAAGTGATCCTCCCACCTCAGCCTCCAAAAGTGCTGGGATTACAGGTGTGAGCCACTGCACCCAGACTTAAACATATTTTAAAGGCATCTTTTCCATTTATTATTATGAATGGATATAGTACTACCTCCACCATCCTATTCCCCTATTGATAAAAGCTCACAGGTACATAACACCATGTTCCAGGTGCAATTTTAAGCCTTTTAGAAATATTTCCAAGCTTAAATCTCAAAACAACCTTATGAGGCAGGGACTGTTGTTTCTCCCATTTTGTAGATGAAGAAAACTGAGGCACAGAGAGGTTAAATAACTTGTCTGAAGTCACACAGCTAGTAAGTGTCAGAGTCAAAGTTCATACTCAAAAATTCGGCCCCAGAGGCACCCCACTCTTAATCATGGTGCTCTGTTAACATGTATAACTTGTGCCTTGCTGGACATTTAGAGTTTTTTCTTTTTCAATAAAAATTTAAACTTCTTATTGAAGAACGCATGTGTATCAAAAGAATAGGATGGGCTGGGCACAATGGCTCATGTCTAGAACCCCAGTGCTTTAGGAGGCTGAGGCACGAGGGTAGCTCAAGCCCAGGAGTTAGAGACCAGCCTGGGCAACATAGTGAGACCCTGTCTCTACCAAAAATCAAAAACTTAGCTAGGCGTGGTGGCACTTGCCTGTGCTTGGGAGGCTGAGGTGGGGGGATCTCTTGAAGCTGGAAAGTCAAGGCTGCAATGAGCTGTGATCACACCACTGCACTTCAGCCTGGGCAGCTAAGCCAGACCCTGTATCAAAAAAAAAAAAAAAAAGAGTGGAGAATGCATTCATTTTCACAAACTGAAAACACCCATGGAATCATCACGCAGCCTTCAACACAGATGATAACACCCCTCAGAAGCCCCTTGTGGTCACTCCCTCACCCCCAAAGGTAGCTGCTAGCCCCACCTCCAACAACAGAGATTCATGTTGCCTATTTTTGTACTTTATGAAAATGAAATCAAGAGGTATGCGTTCTTTCATTTCTGGCATCTTTGGCTCAATGTTATGTTTGTGATTTATCCGTATCGTTGCACACGGTTGTAGATTGCTTATTTTTATTACCACATAGTGTTCCACTTACAGTTTATCTTATCTATTCTACCATCGAGGGGCATTTGGGTAGTTTTTGTGAGTAACGCTGCTAGGAGCATTCTGGTGCATGACTTTCAGAGGGTGGGTGGGTGCATTTCTGATTGGCGTGTCCCTAGAAGTGAAACCCCTGGGTCAGAGGGGATACATCTGCCAATCAGTTTGCTGGAGGCTTTTCAGTGTGTTGAGCAGTGGGGTAGGGGAGTGAAATGGAGGGTTGGGCATTTTTTAAGTGATTTATCTCGTTTCTGGCCATCGACTGGAAATAAAACATGACATTTGGACCCTGTGGAAGGCCGAGTCATTAAGGCATGCCAGGAGCTTATTTATGGGGTTTTGTTGAACATCCCACCTTTCTTTAATTTCTGCAGGATATCCTCTTCCTGTGAAGTAAGCTGAAAGGGCAAACCATGAGGGCATCATGGTGTCACTGTTAGAACTATGAGGCAATGCTGTCAGCTAAGAACAGTGGGGCCGGTGCAGAAACTACCACTGAGGGAAGCGTGTGGGCATGGCACGAGCGCCTCCCAACAGCCCCAGAATCCGCCATGGATGATCAAGTGGATCATCCACTCACTCACTCGCCGAACGCTGACTGAGCACTCTGTGCGTGGCCAGCCATGTGCTGGGCACTGGGGACAAAGTAGCATACAAGGCTGGCCAGGTCCCTGCCCTCTCTGAGTTTACCTTCTCCTGGGGATATAAACACGAACATGAGCAAATTAAAAAAAATATTTTCAGGCTAGGCGCGGTGGCTTACACCTGTAATCCCAGCACTTTGGGAGGCTGAGGTGGGTGGATCACCGAAGGTCAGGAATTCGAGACCAGCCTGACCAATTTGGTGAAACCCCCATCTGTACTAAAAATATAAAAAAGTAGCTGTGCATGGTGGTAGATGCCTGTAGTCTCATCGACTTGGGAGGCTGAGGCAGGAGAATCACTTGAACCTGGGAGGTGGAGGTTGCAGTGAGCAGAGACTGTACCAGTGCACTCCAGCCTGGGCAACAATAGTGAAACTCCATCTCAAAAAAAAATTTTTTTTAAATTTCTTTTTTTCAGAGCATGATAAGGAAATGAAAAGAATAAAATGAGGGGATGGGAAAATGAGTGCTTGGGGAGGGAGGCAGTACAGGAGACAGCCCAGGGAAAGCCAGTTTGAGGACATCATATTCGTAAGCTTGGAAATAGCGGTTGAGCAGGGCTGGCCTCGTGAGCGTGCACACCTGTGCATGTGCTAATGCTCTGCTGTTGCTGTCTTAAAGGTCGTCATAATTTTTGAACAAGGGGCCCCGCATTTCCATTTCACACCAGGCTCTGCCAATCACATAATTGGCCCTCTCAGATTGTTTAGGTTTCTAGAAAAGAAGAAACCTCCCATCATCTCTTCTGGGGTGGGGAACAAAGCAGCTGCCTTGCAAAAACACCCTCGGTGGCTAAACAATGAGGACGGCCTCTGTTTCCCCTGCCCCTTTCCCTTCACCCTCATTTCTTTGCATCTTACAAGTTCTCAACCTAGCCCTTGCCTCATGGAGCTTCAGTGAGAGCAAATCAGGATCGAGTGGAGCAGTCGCTTTTGATGTGGGCTTTTCATGGCTTAGAAATCTTGCAGTTCCCATCCCTGGAGGCCCCTGGGTGATTAATGATAATGGGGTTTTCTCCATTGTGCTAACCAGAAGGAAGGAAGGAAGAGTGCTTTGAAAGGAGAGGGTGTCCAAGTGCTAGGCTCTTGTAATTCAAGTCCCCCGGGGAGGAAAGTTTAACCCCTCACACAGGGCCTGGCTGGGTTGCTGGCTGGGGTGGCTTTGGGGAGCCGGATGAGCTGGTGACCTGGATCGGGTCATCCGGCTATGACCCCAGGTCATCTCTGTTGTGCTTTGAAGATCAGCCACTGCATCAGGAACAGCTGAGACCCACAGACTGCTGCTGCGGATCTGAGACCCCTGCAAAATGCAAATTCTGGACTTGTCCACAAGGATGCTCCCAGCATCTCAGGGAGCCCTGTGTTCCAGGCACAGCCCCAGAACCCAGGGCATCTGCAGACAGAGGCCCAAATCTTCTACCCATAACACGAGCCTCATAACACCCCTGTCTCCACTTTTTCAATGTGCTTGTCAATGTCAGATACCATGAAGCATGGAGAAAGAATAAAGGGTAGTGAAATGTGGATGCTGGGCTGGCTGATACCTGCCCTAGTGGACATTGACTGTGTGTACTACACAAACAGCGCTTCCCTTCCCACTTGTGAGCACAGCATCCCCACCTTCTTGAGGAACCGAATCTTTCTCAGCCTCAGGTCTTGTTTTGGATGGCAGGCTTCAGCAGTGAGGGTGTGGCCCAGGCCTTGGTAAGAAGCATACTAAGCATACTTGGTGTCACAAGACACAGTCATGGGTTCAAAATTGACCACGAGACTCAAATGAGTCCCATGATGCTCATCTCTGTTGCTGCTGTTGTGTTTTACTCTGAAACCACTGGGCAAAGGAGACTCCTTTCCTGGTAGGAGTGGCTGAACGCGGGGATACGGCATGGAGCTGAGGATGGCTATCTCATCACTGCAGGGCAGACATTGAGTAAAATGGTGAAAAGAACACACAGAAAGGCAGAGCTGAGACATGAGGAGGGGTTGGGGAGGAAAGAATGAGCCTGATGACATTATTACACAGTGCTAGAGGGCCTGGATCTAGCCATGCCTGAAATCTACATGGTTTCCTTATTTGTTTCAGTCTGTTTGAGGTGAGTTTCTGTTTCTTTGTGACCAACAGGCCCAGCAAATTTATTTACTCAGACGTTAGGGGGTTAATATTTGGCTGAATATTTTTAATTCTGTCTCCCTAGCTAGTCCCCAGCTTTGGGGACTGTAAGTTCCCTAAAGGCAGGAACTAGGCTAGCTGTGGTCAGTAGGTTTTGTGGTGTATGTTGATGGGAGACTGAGCAGGATGTTGGCTGTGGTGAGGCAAGGACAAAATGATTGAAGCATTGGGGAGGGGAGGAGAGTGCATGGAGGCAAGGCAGATTGAAGGCTCCCTCGTTCCCGCATGACTCTGTGCGATCTCTGGGCTAGAGACTGAGGCTGCAGCAAGGGGCGGTCCACACACCATGTCTGTCCTCACGGAGTTCACCGTGAAGCGGGGCAAACAGGCACCAAACAAGACATCACAGTAATGACGTTTCGTAGACAAAGATAGGGGTTGTTAATGTGTGTGTGTCTGTGTGTGTGTATTTATGTTCTCTGTTTCTTTGTCTCTGTCTCTGTCCATCTCTCTTTCCAAATATATGTGTAAGTCATATACATATCTCCCTAAGGTCCTCATAAATAAGCTCCTTAATGTAAAATTGTTGTGGGAAGGATGGGGTCACTCTGGGTAGCCCAGGGAGAAATAGAAGATTGTGTCAGGCCACCTGGTAGTGTTCAGAGCAGTCTGGCCATGATCCCCCAGCCAGCAGAGTGGTTTTATGGAAGGATGTGTGCCTGGTGCCTTTGGAGTCATTTGCTTATGACCAATGGCCAGGATGGCTGCTGTGGTGAGTGCTGAGGCACTTTTCTAAGTTCTGCAAAAGGGAGAAGGCAGAGCCTCCTAGCGACCTGTCTTTACAGGTTTCCAGAGTCTTTCCCTTAGACTCGCTCTCTGCCTCCAAAGGATCTGAGACTGGGAGAAAACAAATGTATAAACGGTATCAGCCATTGGGAAATGGTTTTTTCTCATGTTGCCATGAGCCCTGGGTAGGAGGTGCTCTGTGAGTGAAGACAAAGGAGAGTGTCTCATACCTCTTTGGTGAATGGTCATCCAGAGTAGGGGTGTGTTCCCATGAGCTGAGGGCATGTACCCAGTTGCTCTTTTGATGGACAGCCCTGCCAGATGGAGGCTTCAGCCGGTCTCTCTGTACCTGCTCTATCTGTGCCACACAAGAAACCACGTCCCAGTGGTTGGAGCCCTGGAGAGACAGGAAAGGATGAGGGTATAGAGATGTGCAGAGCAGGGGCTTTGGAATCAGACAGGCCTGGATCCTGGCCCTGCCCCTTTCTATGCCAGTGACGTTTGGGAAGTTACTTACCCCTCTGCATGCCAGTTTCCACATCTGTAAAATGGGGATTCTTGCAGGGTTGCACCCCCAGGATGGCACTAACGATGATGATTCCTGGGCAGAGACGTTTGAGTGATGGTAATTTTCTTTGTCCTTTTCTGTACTTTCCAATTTTTGCCTGATGTAAATGTAAATATTTTTAATTCAGAGAAAAACAATGTGTGCTATTAGAAAATAAAAACATTTTTTGAAAGATTGGAGAGCACTGGGTAAGAGGAAAGATAAGAAGAGAGAGAGAGTGGAATTTGGAGGCAATCAGCAGTCATTTTGTTGCACCGCTACTATGGACTGATCAGAAACATGAGTCTCTTCTAGGGGCAACTTGGGAGCCCAGAGGTCTGCAGTGAACCAGGGAAGCCTGGACTGGGATGCAAGACTCCTTGTCACACCTTGAGAAGGGGCTGATGCTGCGCTTTCCATCAGGATTGGAACAGCACAGTGGAAGGACAACAGGAGTGTGAAGGGGTTGGAAAAGGAGGGAGAGAGAACCAGGCCACATGGAATTGATGAGGGCAGAGAAGAGGCCCAGAGGACAGACACCCACACCAAAGAAAAGTCACATGGTTTGTAAAAAAGAAAAATAGAAAGAAGGCCGGGTAGGGTAGCTCACGCCTGTAATCCCAGCACTTTGGGAGGCCAAGGTGGGCAGATCACTTGAGGCCAGGAGTTTGAGATCAGCCCAGCCAACATGGCGAAACCCTATCTCTAAAAGAAATACAAAAATTAGCTGGGCTGGTGGTGCACACCTGTAGTGCCAGCCACTCAAGAGGCTGAGGCATGAGAATCGCTTGAACCCGGGAAGCAGAGGATGCAATGAGCTGAGGTGGCACCACTGCACTCCAGCCTGGGCGACAGAGCGAGATTCCATCTCAAAAAAAAAAAAAAAAGAAAAGAAAAATAGAAAGAAATGGTAATACCCTCAAAACCCCAAGTATCTCTAATCAGTCCCATTTCCTGCTGTCAGCCCGCCCCTCTGATGGGCTTCTTGGTCTGCACAGGGGCAGCCGTGATACAGGAACATCTCTGTTTCCCGTATTGCCATAAACCAATGCCTGGCACATAGACAGTGTGCAACAAATCTTATCATTCAACTGGTTTAACCCAAATATAACTTGGGGTCTTACGTGGCCCAGTATTACCTTCATGTTGTATTTAGAAAAAATAGAGTCCAAAGTAAAAACTGTAATTTTATTGTTTTTGAAACAGGGTCTCACTCTGTCACCCAGGCTGGAGTGCAGTGGCATGATCACCACTCATGGCAGCCTCTACTCCTGGGCTCAAGTGATCCTCCTACGTCAGCCTTCTGAGTAGCTGGGTCTACGTGCACACCGCTATGCTCGGGTAACTTTTAATTTTTTTGTAGAGATGGGTTCTCCTTATGTTGCCCAGGTTGGCCTCAAACTCCTGGGCTCAAGTGGTCTTCCCACCTTGGCCTCCCAAAGTGGTAGGACTACAGGTGTGAGCCGCCAACACACCAGGCCCATTTTAAAAAGATTCTAATCTTTACTCCTGACTTTGAAAGCACTTTATGTAGATCCATTTGTGATTCAGAGAGACACTTCCCCAAATCCCCTCCCTCACTTCTCTCCTTTTCCCACATTCTGTGGTTGCCCCTAAATCTGTTCCTCATCTCCAGCCTGCGTGGCGCTTCTACTTCCTCCTTCCCACATGCCACATTTTATTGTCTCTCTGCCAGAGGTCCCTGGAACATCTGCTCTGGTCAAAAAATACGGCAGAAGAGTAGAGAAAATGAACGCTCTTTGCCTCCAAGCCTGTCCTCACTCTGTACAGAGAAATTCAAGCAGAGATGGCTGATGAAGTGAACAAAGGGGGACTTGGCTAACAGAGGATCCAGGTTCAGATCTTGGATCCTTTTCTTGGTCACCATGTGACTTTGGACACGGTATGGAGCCATTTGGAGATTCAGTTTCCTTGTGAGTAAAACAAGGAAAATAGTACACTTGCCTGAGAGAGTAGTTAGGTTTAAATGAGTTGATTGAGAGAGGAGTTAGATTTAAATGAGTTAATTCATTTAGATGCTCTAACAGGGCCTGACTTGGATTCAGTGCTAATAAGTGTCTGTTTCCTCCTCCTCCACTTCTTCATTTATTGTTACCATCATTATCATTATCATGATTGTTATCATCATATGGTTATTGGAACCAGACTGAATTCAAATCTTGGTTCTACCACTTACTCGAATCCAAGTAAACTGTTTAACTGTTATGCACTTTCTTCCTCTGTAAAATAAGATTAAGACTAGTACCTATCTTCTAGAATTGTTGTGCAGATTAACCTCTGCTACTAACATAAGTAGAAGAGGTTAGAAGAACATTTGGCCTATGCTGAGTGCCCAACAGGTGTTAATTATTTTGTTCTATGCAGAGTTAGAGGTAGAATCAGGATTTGAAACCAGTTCTGTTTGACTGTAAAATCTGTGTCCATAACTACTGTCCTGCCTTCTTCTCTCAGGCTTGTTGTGGGGCCACTTGAAGTCACAAAAATGTTTCTTCCATATATACCTGAAAAAAACGCAAAGTAGAGTCTCAAAGAGACATTTGAACAACCATGTTCATGGAAGTATGATTCACAGTAGCTAAAAAGTGGACACAACCCAGGTGTCCCTCAACAGATGAATGGATAAAGAAAATGAGATATTCCATACAATGCAATATTATTTATCTTAAAAAAGAAAGAAAATTCTGACACTTGCTGCAACATGGATGAATGCTAAATGGAATAAGCCAGACGGAAAAAAATGCGTACTGTGTAATTTCGCTTATATGAGGTTTCTTAGAGTAGTCAAACTCATAGAGACAGAAAGCAGAATGGTGGCCACCAGGGGCTTAGAGGAGAGGGGCATGGGGAGTTAGTGCTCATTAGTTTGGGAGGATGAAAACGTTCTAGAGATGGATGGTGGTGACGGCCGCATAATGTGAATGGACTTAATACTGTTAAACTGTACACTGCAAAATGATGAAGATGATAAATTTTATGTTACATGTATTTTACCACAATAAAAATATTGTGGGGTTGCCCATCCCTGTAGTCCCATCTACTTGGGAGGCTGAGGTACGAGGATGGCTTGAGCCCATGAGGTCGCTGCTGCAGTGAGCTGTGATCGTGCCACTGAACTCCAGTCTGGGCAACAGAGTGAGACCCTGTCAAAAAAAAAAAAAAAAAAAAAAAAAAAAAAAGAGTTCCCTTCTTTCTGCCCCAGGAAAGAGAGACTACGGGACTCAGTTTTCCTTAAGTCTTTTTGTTGCTTTTCTGGGGACTGTGGTTACCCCAGCCATCAGCTCCATCTCTTGTTTATGCCCTGACCTTGTGGTGCAGTGACGATAGCAGTGACCACTGCCTCCTTCTGGGAGTCGGGGGTGAATGACCAAGACCTGTCCTCACTCCCCCGCTGAGAAGAAGGTGAGTGTGAGGGAGTCAGATAGATCTGGTGGCTCAGGCAGCCAGGAAGTCTTTGAAACTGATACATTTTGAAAATGTGGAGGAAAAGTCTTATTTTGTAATTGTCTGTGCAG
>NW_012100876.1:4354527-4356904 GCF_000951045.1 Mandrillus leucophaeus | reverse complement strand
AAAAAAAAAAAAAAAAATAGAAAAAAAAGAGTTCCCTTCTTTCTGCCCCAGGAAAGAGAGGCTACGGGACTCAGTTTTCCTTAAGTCCTTTTGTTGCTTTTCTGATTACCCCAGTCAGCAGCTGCATCTCTTGTTTATGCCCTGACCTTGTGGTGCAGTGACGATAGCAGTGACCACTGCCTCCTTCTGGGAGTCGGCGGTGAATGACCAAGACCTGTCCTCACTCCCCCGCTGAGAAGAAGGTGAATGTGAGGGAGTCGGATAGATCTGGTGGCTCAGGCAGCCAGGAAGTCTTTGAAACTGATACATTTTGAAAATGTGGAGGAAAAGTCTTATTTTGTAATTGTCTGTGCAGTGTTGGGAGAAAGGGGAATCCTGTGTGTTTTTGGCGCAGCCCCATTGGTTCGTGCGTGTGTGTTGCTGTGGAGCCCTGATTCCCTCTTCCCCTGTCACGGAGCTTCCAGCAGATGGCCCGGCCACCTTCTCATTAGGGGCAGGTGAAGATAACGGCACCATCACTTGTGGATCCTTTCTCTAGCTAACTTGCTAATGTCTGCCGGGATTCTTTTAGCTGCAGTTTTGAGCTATTCTCCCAGGTCAGCAGGTGGGAGACCATGTTCCGGTAGAAATTGCTTCCTCTGGAGGAGCCCTGATTGGAATTCTGAGAAAGTGAAGGCAATTTGGAACTTCGAAACAGAGGCAAGCAGTGAGCTCACTGGCAAATTGAGGTTTCTTTTTTTTTTTTTTCTCCTCTTCTTTCTGTCTCCTTCAGCTTAATTTTTCTCCCTGTCTTTCCAGGGTTCCTTATCCCATTTCTCTCTGCCAAGCTATTTCTATTTCTTACTGAAAAACCTTAGTTCAGACCTCTAGCCCATCTAGAACTCTGATGATTTCTGATTAAAACCTTGTCTTAGCCTGGACTCCTTCAAAAGCAGATGCCAAGGCAAAGGCTGCTGCTCAGGTAATTTATTTGGGAAAATCCCAGGGACCAGGAGTGAGGCTGGGGCGGGAGTGCCAGGGCATGGGCAGGAGGTGCAGCAGAAATGCATCTCAGGACTGCCCACCCAGGAGATGAAAGCGGAAGTGCTTTCCCATCAGTTTCCACCCCTGTTGGTCAAGGCAGTCCCACAGGCATTAACCCCCTTATATTCTTGGGGTGCACTGGTGAATGCTGAGTGGGTTTCTACAGGCCTGAAAAGTCTCACGGTGTCAGAGGAGCCCTGGGACAGGAAGCAAGATGAATATGGTGGAGTGAAGGCAAGAGGGTGTCTACCTGTGGCTCCAAGAAGCTGGTCAAAGCCCATATGGTGATAATGATCCCCAACCTTTAAGCCCCAGAGACCAGTTTCATGGAAGACAGTTTTTCCATGGACTGGGAACAGGGAATGGTTTGGGGATGATTCAAGCCCATTACATTTATTGTGCACTTTATTTCTATTATTGTTACATTGTAATATATAATGAAATAATTATACAACTCACCATAATGTAGAATCAGTGGGAGCCCTGATCTTGTTTTCCTGCAACTAGACAGTCCCATCTGGGGGTGATGGGAGATCATCAGGCATTAGGTTCTCATAAGAAGCATGCAGTCTAGATTCCTCACAAGTGCAATTCACATAGGGTTTATGCTTCTGTGAGATTCTCTTGCTGCAGCTCATCTGACAGGAGGTGGAGCTAAAGTGGTCATGCAAGTATTGGGAAGCATCTGTAAATACAGTGAAGCTTTGCTTGCTAGCCCACCACTCACCTCCTACTGTGTGACCCTCAGTTTCTAACAGGCCATGGACTGGTACTGGTCCCTGGCCCAGGGACTGGGGACTCCTGCTGTATGGGACTGACCACCCACCACAGTCATGGCTGGAGTAAGAGGTGGGCCAACACCTACCCTGTATAGATCTTTAGAGGCCCAGCTCTGAGAATAGTGGGTGCCTTAAAACATACAGGAATGCAATTCAGCACACAACTGTTGTGTAAAGTGTCAGGGGGTTCAGCGAGAGCCTATGTTTCCCCCAAAGGCCTACTTCGATGACTTTTGAAAGAGTGTCTATCAAATGCTTTAATTTTCCTCTCTAATTCTCAGTGATCCCAGATCCTGCTCTGCTCAGACCCTACCTGTGTGCTCAGCCTGCCTGTCAGGTGTGACCGACTGGCAAGACCACAGCCACTGCTGACAGTGCGCACCTCACAGTCAGGCTGGAAGGACTGGACTCACTTCTATATATAAAGTATTCAGAACATGACAGCTCCCCAAACGTAGTCATTGGCTTTTTCAATTATATTATTATGTCTTTGTTTTGGAGTCCTGGATGTTATTGAGACTTGAGAGAGAGGATTAAAGAAAAGCCTCCTCATATTTGAGGGGTAGAGGGGAGTT
>NW_012100876.1:4342776-4354477 GCF_000951045.1 Mandrillus leucophaeus | reverse complement strand
GGGAATGGTTTGGGGATGATTCAAGCCCATTACATTTATTGTGCACTTTATTTCTATTATTGTTACATTGTAATATATAATGAAATAATTATACAACTCACCATAATGTAGAATCAGTGGGAGCCCTGATCTTGTTTTCCTGCAACTAGACAGTCCCATCTGGGGGTGATGGGAGATCATCAGGCATTAGGTTCTCATAAGAAGCATGCAGTCTAGATTCCTCACAAGTGCAATTCACATAGGGTTTATGCTTCTGTGAGATTCTCTTGCTGCAGCTCATCTGACAGGAGGTGGAGCTAAAGTGGTCATGCAAGTATTGGGAAGCATCTGTAAATACAGTGAAGCTTTGCTTGCTAGCCCACCACTCACCTCCTACTGTGTGACCCTCAGTTTCTAACAGGCCATGGACTGGTACTGGTCCCTGGCCCAGGGACTGGGGACTCCTGCTGTATGGGACTGACCACCCACCACAGTCATGGCTGGAGTAAGAGGTGGGCCAACACCTACCCTGTATAGATCTTTAGAGGCCCAGCTCTGAGAATAGTGGGTGCCTTAAAACATACAGGAATGCAATTCAGCACACAACTGTTGTGTAAAGTGTCAGGGGGTTCAGCGAGAGCCTATGTTTCCCCCAAAGGCCTACTTCGATGACTTTTGAAAGAGTGTCTATCAAATGCTTTAATTTTCCTCTCTAATTCTCAGTGATCCCAGATCCTGCTCTGCTCAGACCCTACCTGTGTGCTCAGCCTGCCTGTCAGGTGTGACCGACTGGCAAGACCACAGCCACTGCTGACAGTGCGCACCTCACAGTCAGGCTGGAAGGACTGGACTCACTTCTATATATAAAGTATTCAGAACATGACAGCTCCCCAAACGTAGTCATTGGCTTTTTCAATTATATTATTATGTCTTTGTTTTGGAGTCCTGGATGTTATTGAGACTTGAGAGAGAGGATTAAAGAAAAGCCTCCTCATATTTGAGGGGTAGAGGGGAGTTCCTAGTTTAGTTGAAGTGTCTCTATATTATATGTATATATCTGATATATATTTAGTTGGACTCACGTCATGTTTCCCGGGTTACCAGCATGGGTTAAGCACTGTATGGGACAGGCACGGTAGAGTGCATGAGAAGCAAATTGTTGCAAAAGCACATGGCCTCAGTGTCCACGCCAGAGGTCCCCTACTGCCTCTGTAGACAATTGCACAGACAATGGCTTCCTAGTTGGAGCACCCAGACCAAGTGTTCTTTCTGGCATCTGTTCAGTCTTTGAGGTCAGGCTGGCATGTTGCTAACACCTTCAGGAGCAACCCCCAACCCCTGAGAAATAGGAGATGCTAATACCCCAACTTCCTTGCCTCTTGGTGGGGCGCTCTGAGATATGTTCTACATACTGTCTCAGGAGTTCCCCAGTGAGATGGGGACCATTATCCACTTTTCTAGATTTTCTTCCCTATCTCCCTCGCGTTCCTTCACTGCACTCCTTGGGGTCATGGTGTCTACTTAGGAGACTTAAAAAATGACTTTTAAATGTCATTCTGATTAGAACAGTGATTCTTGCTTATTGTAAACAGTAGTGACATCATGATTTATAGCACAGGAAATGATAGTTCTTTTAGATATCAGGTCCCTCCCCCATCAGCCGTAACCATTCTTAATTGTTTGATGAGCACCTTTCCACACTTTAGCAAAGATAACAATTTTTGGAATCACATTGGATATGGTCTGGCTCTGTGTCCCCACCCAAATCTCATCTTGAATTGTAACCTGAACTGCAGTCCCTAGGTGTCGAGGGAGGGACCTGCTGGGAGGTGATTGGATCACGGGCACAATTTTCCCCATGTTGTTTTTGTAATAGTGAGGGAGTTCTCAGGAGATCTGATGGTTTAAAAATGGCATTTCCCCCTGCTCCCTCTCTCTCTCCTGCTGTCTTGTGAAGAAGGACTTGCTTCTCCTTCACCTCCTGGCATGATTGTAAGTTTCCTGAGGCCTCCTCAGTCATGTGGAACTGTGAGTCAAACCTCCGTTTTTTTGTTTGTTTGTTTGTTTGTTTGTTTTGGGATGGATTCTTGTTCTGTTGCCCAGGCTAGTGTGCAGTGGCGCAATCTCAGCTCACTGCAAGCTCTGCCTCCCAGGTTCAGATCACTCTCCTGCCTCAGCCTCCTGAGTAGCTGGGACTACAGGCACCTGCCACCATGCCCCGCTAAACTTTTTGTATTTTTTCACCATATTAGCCAGGATGGTCTTGATCTCCTGACCTTGTGATCTGCCCACCTTGGTCTCCCAAAGTGCTGGGATTACAGGCGTGGGCCACCGCGCCTGGCCCAAACCTCCTTTCTTTATAAATTACCCAGTTTTGGATATGTTTTTATAGCAGTGTGAAAATGGACTAATATAATGTTATATTAATATTCCGTAACTTTTTTCCATGTAATATATATTTTTCCATATAGTCCATACAGTTCTATCCCATTTTTCTTAGTAGATGCCATGCGTATCAGTAAGAGAGCACACAATGTTTCCTGTAACTTGGACCCTATCGATCGACCATTATGTTACATCTAGTATTTTGCTGCTATAAACAGTGGGCAGTAAGTCTGTTTACAAACATTTGTTGTACTCTGCTGTTGGCATGTCCATGGGATAAGTTTTTAGAAAAGAAATCTTGACTAAAAGAGAACCCACATTAAAAATACTAATAGATATTATCTAATTATGTTCCAAGATAATTGAACAATTTATACTCATGAGGTTTTCAGATACTGGCTATGGCCTGGGAGGCTGGTGTAATTGTAGGGCAGTCATGAACCGCAGAGAGGAGCAAGTGGGGACAGGCTCTGCCACCCCAAATATGTACCTGTCACTCTTGCCTTACTAATCCAGATCACTGACTCCTGCCCTCCAGAAGCCCCATTAGAAACTCACTTTTTCTTGGAGAGAGGAGAGCGCACCAGTGCAATGTTGTGGAAGGCACAGGGGTGGGAAAAGCATGTTTGTGTTGGTTTATGTGTCTTTGGACAATCCAGAGGGAAACAGTGTCCAGAATCAGATAGTCCTGTGCTGGAATCCCAGCTGTGCCACATCCGAGTCTATTACTTTGGTAAGTCACTTACCTGTTTGGATTTACTTTTCTCACCTGAAAAAACAGAGACCAGAATACTTGCTTTATGCATATGTGATATCAGTTAGGCTAATGTTTAGCTGCTGTAACAGAAAGGCCATCAGTCTCAATGGCTGAACACAATAGAAGCTGTTTCTGGTAAGTGGGTAGCTGTTCTTCATGCGGTGGGTACAACTTCTTCCATCTCTGGTTCTTCAACACACAAGCTTCTAAGTTCCTCACCTTGCCTGCATCTGGAAGAGGAGGCAGAATGAGCTTGAGGACCACCTGTGGGAGGTTGCATGGGCCAGGCCTAGACGGGGTGCACATCAGTCCTCTGCACATTCCATTGACTGGGCCTCAGCTATGAAAACCGGCCTCTCAGATCTCCTGCCATGGGGAGTGTGATCGACTGGCAGCCCCAGCTCTCATCACCCTGGATTTACCATCACTTTCATGTGAAGGGAGGCCCTGCTTCTCCCTGGCTGCTCCCGCCAAGAATTGGGACCCCTTCAATGGGCAGCTCTGGTGCAAAGACTCCCCACTGGGCTGGCAGAAACTCTCTCGAAAGTGTGATGCAGTCTGAGACTTCCGCTACGCAACCCTCTTCTCCCCCTGCTTTGCTCCTCCAGGAGTCAAACTTCAGGTAGCCTGAAAGCTCTCCCTGCTTTCTCCTGCTCTCCCCTGACCCCAACAAAATACTTGCAAATCAAATCTCATCTAGGTGTCTCTTTCTCTGTCAGCCAGAACTAAAGCAAAGGACCATACTTAACTGCAAGGGACTCTGGGAAATGTAGTTCAGCTGCATGGCTGAGTGGAAAAGGAAGTGGGTTTGGTGAAGAGTGAGCCAGTCCCTGGCACAGAGAATTATGAGGATTAGATAATATGTAAAGTCCTGAGCTCTGGGCCTGACGCACAGCAACACAGTAAATGGCTTGTCACCATTGCCATTTGTACCAAGATAGTGAGTCCCTTCAAGCAAGCAGTGTGTCTCCTTATTGCACATGTGTCTTGGCCCAGCAGGTGGGCTGACCACTCAGTGAGGTTCCTCCAAATCAGAGCAAGGAGAATCACAGGCACATGCCCCAGTGTTCCAAGGAGGAGACATTAGCTGGAGAGGAGCCGCCTCCGGGAACATCTCTCTGCCAGCCGCTCTAGCTCACCATCCAGGGCCGCTCTACTTGGCTCCCTCCTCAGATGACAGCACGGTGTGATGTGACCAGCTTAGCCAATGCCGGTCCTCAGGAGAAGCCCACACATCCCGAAGGGAGCATCTTCACCCATCCCCAGCACCTCCCTCCATGCCTGCTTCCAAGCACTGCCACCGCTTTAAGAGTTCCATAAATGCTGATAATTGCTGCATTAAACTTCAGTTTATTATTTTCCCTGGGTGCAGGTATGCGGATGATATGAGGCTTCGCTGCATTTACATACAAATTGAAGATTTTTATTAATCAGTCCAGTACCAGGAATCCAACGTTAACAGTCCATCAGGCCCTTAAATACATTTGGTGACATTTTTACCATGCATTAGCATGATAGGGCAAGGCGAATATAATGTACCAATGATTGCTTTTCCATTGAAAGCACAAACGGTTTCATTTTTCCTGTCATCTCAAATAAGTGTTAAAGAGGGTTTGGAGGCTGTTGTGTCCGCGCCGTATGCTCGGGACTTACAAACACTGATGAGCACATTAAATAACCATTAGCGTCTGGGCCTGGACCACAGCACCGTCCCTTCTCTTCAGAATTTATTTTTTGATTTAAAGTGAAGGCAATCTGTGGTTGCTTTCATAAAGTCCTGCGGCCCCTCCATTCTCCCTCCAACAAAATGCATTACAACAGTAATTTTATGACTGTTAAAATAACTGTCGTTAACAAGCACTTAATTAAAATGTACAATAAATAGCCGACTACAGCCTTATCTGCTCTCCGGAGCAGCCTCAGCCCGAGACTGCAATGCCCAGGCCTGCTGTTGCCCAGCTTGTTTGCAGATTAATTGCTTTTCGAGCTGGCAGGAGTTGCCTCTTCAGCGGCCAGATCGTAAATGACCAGATAGGGACTTTATCAATCAGGCGAGTGCGTCTGTGACCACTGGTGGACGGGGAGGCTGGCTGGGGAGCGGTTGGAGGGCAAGTCTTGGATAGGTGGAGGTACTGATCAGAGAGGGGGCCAGAGTGGGCATTGGTGGAGGTAGATAAGGGAGAAAACCTGCGGAAGGTGTCCCCAGTGGGCTGGCCTGCTCCAGACCTCATTTTGGACATCTCTAGCCTAGTCATTGCTTTGGTAATAATAACAGTTAGTCCTCATCGTGTACCAGGTGCTTTCTTTTTATCAACTTTTTTTCTTGTTTTGAGACACTGTGTTGTCCAGGTTGGAGTGCAGTGGTGCAATCATAGCTTACTGCAACCTTGAACTCCTGGGCTCAAGCTATCTTCCTGTCTCAGCCTCCCAAGTAGCTAGGACTACAGGCACGTGCAACCATGCCCAGGTAATTTTTTTTTTAATTTTAATTTTTGTAGAGATGGGATCTCGCTATGTTGCCCAGGCTGGTCTCCAACACTTGGCCTCAAGCAATCCTTCCACCTCTACCTTTTAAAGCACAGGCATTGAGCACTGTGCCCATATCAACTTCTTTAATTCTCACAACTATGTCAGGTTGTTATTATCAGTATTCTCATTTATAGATGAGGAATCTGAGGCACAGAGAGGTTAAGTAACCTACCCAGGATCATACAGCTAATAGTGGCTCAGGTGGAGTTCAAACCCAGGCAGGATTGCTCCTGCAAGGAGCACTTAAGCACTGCATTGTGCTGTTTCTCGGTAGATATGAATTTATCTTGTGCTAGTCAAGTGCCTGGAGTTGCCCTAAACTCTTCAAGGCAATGTTCATTCCTTTAATAAATACCTGTCTATTAATGCCTACTTTGTGTCGGGCCTGTGCTAGAGGTGAGAGGTACAAAGGTGAGCCTGAAGGATCTCATCTCTACCCTTCTACAGCTCAGCGGCCAGTGGAGAAGGCAGCTGTGGCTCAGGGGAAGGGACCTTAGAGCAGAGCACCTTTAAAAGGGTGTGTGTGTGTGTGTTTCAATTCTTGCACCTCTAGAATTCTTGCATGTGTGTGTGTGTGTGCGTGCTTGTGTGAGTGGGGTTCAGGAGAGCTTTCAGGAGGAAGTGACTTTTCAGCCGAGGCTGAAACTGAGCAGGGACTAGCCAGGAGAAAGGCAGGGGAGTAAGTGTTCCAGGCAGGGGAACAGCATTTGTGAGGGCATTGAGGAGAGAGAGCATTCAGCAGGGCTACAGTGGCATGTGTGAGTGACCAGAGGTGGGGCTCAGGAAGTTGGCTGGTGCTAGACCGTGGAGGGTCTTCTGAATAAATTCAGGGGTTCAGCAGGGCACCTGATTTGTGTTTTAGAAGGGGTCTTATCTGGAGAAGGTTCTCATCAACAACTTGGTAAAGTAGGTGTCATGATTCCCACTTCTACAATCGAAGAAAAAAAAGGCATATAGTAGAGTTAAGTGACTTGCCAAGGTTACTGGCTCAGAGCATCAGGGCAGACAGTGGTGACCTTGAGGCCAGCTTCCCACACAGAGGCCCACAGCTTGCCCACCTGTTCAGCTACCCTCAGGTGACTCATTACAGCCCAGGCTGGGGACTCTTCTGGGTTTTGGAGCTGGTATCTTGGAGCTGGAACTACTGAGTCGTGAAAATAATTATCCTAAGAATGTAGGTTGTCTTCCTTTGCAAGTCTGTTTTGCTATGGTTTTCCATGGAGCCCCAGGCTGGGAAGTAATCATGGCTAGGAATGCTTTGGGCTGCAAGTAGCAGAATACAATAGAAGACTCCAACAACATGCTGAAGCGATGCAACCATTTAATCGTATTCCAAAATAAGAGGTCTGTGGAAGAGCACTTTCAGCTTGGCAAAGAGTCCACCCATATCAACAAAGACCCAGGCCCTTTCTATATTCTCTTCTGCTCTCTTCAGTATATTGGCCCTTTATTCTTAGGCATTTGCAGAATGGTCACAAAATGGCTGCCAGATTAAAGGTAGGAAGAGAAGGAGCTTACTGGGAAAGAGCACTTCCTCTTCGGTGCCGTTGGTCAAATCTAAGTCACATGACTGTCTTTAGTTGTGGGGGTAGGCTGGGAAAGGACTCTCCAGCAGCTGACCTGTGGTGCTGGACTGAGCACCAGGCACACAGCCACCCTGAACAAAATCAGAGCACTCTCAGCAAACAAGAAAGAATGGGAGAGACGAGGGAAGGCATCAAACAGTCATAGCAGTTATCGTGCATCAGGAACTAAGAAGGATTTTGCATGGTCTCTCTTCTCTCTCTCTCTCTCCCCCTCTCTCTCTCATTTCTCACTTTTTAAAGACAGGATCTTCCTTTGTCACCCAGGTTGGAGTGCAGTGACACAATCGGGCTCACTACAGCCTTGACTTCCTGAGCTTAAGTGATCTTCCTGCCTTAGCCTCCTGAGTAACTGGGACCACAGGCATGTATCACCATGCCCAGATAATTTTTAAATATTTCTTGCGAGACAGGCTGGTCTCAAACTCCTGGCCTCAAGTGATTCTCCCCTGCTTTAGTATCCCAAAGTGCTGGGGTTATAGGTGTGAGCTGCCTTGCCCTGCTGTAGATTCTTTTTTCAATTTTTGCACCTCTAGAAGGTAGCTGAGAAAACTGAGGCTCAGAGAGGCCCCGGAGGGGGATCTCTGATCTGTCCAACCTCAGGATCCCTGCTCTTGACCTCCAGAATGTAATTATGTGACCATCACAGCCCCTGGGAGTATATGCGAAGGTGGTTCTCCTCAACTCTCAGATGCCTGTAGGCATCTGAGATGCCTGTTGCCCCATCTGTACCAGGCACCCTGAGCCTTCAGACTTGGGCCTGATTTCTGGTTCTTTCTCCCAAGGGCCACATTCATCCACGCCGATCGCCTAACAGGTTGACAGAGCAATTCCGTCAACACCTAATGGTGAGCTCATTTTGCGCAAATCCTAGATCTCAGACTCATTTTAAAAAGTCAGTTTCATTATAGTAAGGAATAGCTCTGTCCCCAAAGAAGATGAAAGGCAATGGTAGATTGCTTTTAAAACAGGAAAATGGTCAAACTCTTTTTTGGGTTGTCTGTGTGTGTGATGACTCTGAGGCCAGCATGTACAATCTGCCTTTCGCTGGGGAGGTGATTGGTGATCAAGTAAATGCAGGTGGCTGAGGGGTCAGGCCAGGGGCTTGGCTGCATCCCGCAGCCGGAGATACATGAGACTCCTACTAATGTGGAAGCTTTATTCATATGGAGCCATCCCAGTCTCACAAATAAATGGAGACCAGCCAAAGAACTGATCTGGAAGCCACTGCAAACACACAATCAGCTGTCAGGGAGAGGGGGTGGCATGGAGCAAAATGCTTCCCCATCTTGGCTTCTCAGAAGATGTTTAACTAAGGTCTCTACCTGGCTGTTATTTAAACAAACACAAAAGATGAAGGTAAGCAGTCCAGGGAGAATGCTTGAAACCCGTCAGCAAACAGGGGAGCTCAGCTGGGAGGGAGGTGCTCTGTGTGTGTGTCAAATCCATTTGCATCAGAATCCTGCAGGGACAGAAATGCTCAAATGCGGAGTGAGTATGCACAGCCATTTGCCTGTGTGAAGGCCTGAGAAGGAGCTGAGCAGACCCCAGGGATGTGCAGAGGGGCACATCCTCGGGTGGCCAGCGTCTCCTGTGTGCATTCATTAAAGGGCCAGCTTGGTGGCTCCATGGCTAGACAGTGACGGCGCCATTTATGCACCAGGAAGAGTGTTACCCAGGCATGCGCCGTTTTGATTTATTTTGATTAACTTGTTATGAGTCCGCTTACTGAGTGTTGCCTGTGCTTGCAGAGCCGCAGAGCAGCCTCTTTGCCGAGGGTCCCTGTCATTCTTCATATCCTCTGGCTTTGCCTCTCCTGTTGCTTGCCTTATGAAAATCAATAAAGTGGGGTGGGAAGCGCAGGGGATGGTGATTGGATCCATGAGTCCTGGGATGGGCTAATTGTGTCATTTTGGGTAAGTCACTGTCTTGCTGAGCTCTACATTCCTTTTTGGTCAAATAGGAATAATCCCCATCTCTCAGCATTGTTGGGAGTATTGAATGAAATCCTGGACACTGGGAGGGTTCTCTTGCCTGCTTGCTTTCTCACCGTGTTAGATCCAGATGTTAAACCACATGCTTGCTGCAAGACCAAAGATCTAGGAGAGAAACCTAGGGATCATTTGTGCAATATTTGCAACTTATGCATTGAGAGGCATCGGGTAACATTGTGACACTGAGTCCCAGAGAGTGAACTGTACTGCCTTTCCCACTCTCTTTCAATCAGAGCTAGGTCAAAATGAGTCTCCATTTGTGCTAAGAAGCCTTTAACATCTCTCCAACTCTTTTTAATCTCTCTTTAAAACAAAGATAGCATGGGGACAGAAAGTAGAGGGGTGGTTGCCGGGGGCTGGAAGGAGGATGGTGGTGGTGGTGGGGTTGTGATTTAATGGATATGGAGTTTCAGTTTGGGAGGATGAAGAAAGTTCTGGAGATGGATGGTGGTGCTGGTTGCATAACAGTGTGAATGTACTTAATGCCACTGAACTGTACAATTAAAAAGAGTTTGAAGGGTAAATTTTATATTATGTATGTTTTCCACACTAAAAACGAAAATTAAAAACAAAAAACAAAGACAGAACAGGCTTCAGGCACAAAGGTTTTAGTAAGCAATGGTGTCTAACTAGACTTTAATAACATTATTTTAAAAAATTAATTTGACTCTTTAGGTGGCTTCTATTTAGCACAAAGGATACTGGCTTTCCATTTCCAAATATCCACTTGATACAAAGTTTCCTTTTGAAATACATTTAATTAAGCCAGGAGAAATGGTGAGGAAATAACAGTGCATGAATAGAGCAACATCAGGAAGCTGGAACTTGAATGTCTGAAGTTGGGGAAATTGATGCCTGCGCTTCATCTTCAGGTGGGGCACCTGAACCCTGGGGGGACAGCGCTGGGCCTGGGCCCTCAGCACACTGCTCCTTTGCGTCCACTCTGCTCCCCCTTGATTCTTTGTCTTGGCTACCTTCACTGTGCACACCCCAGCCAGGATTGCTTAATCACGGCTGGGGAGATGGCTGAGCAGGCACCTCTCTTGCCCAGCCTGAAGCTTCTGGGGCACTTACTTTGTCCTGAGGTCTGCTATGGCTGCTCTGAGCTTTGGGGGACAGATCCCAAATACCCTGATAGCAAAATGACAAAGCTACTTAGGTGACAATTGGATAAGGTCTTCCAAGATTCTTTTTTCGTTCGTTTCTTTTACAGACAGCGTCTCCTCTGTCACCCAGGCTGCAGTGCAGTGGTGCAATCATAGCTTACTGCAGTCTCTCAATTCCTGGACTCAAGTGATCCTCCTGCCTCAGCCTCCCAAGTAGGTGGGACCACAGGCAAGCACCACCACACTGGAGTAATTAAACACTTTTTGTTTTTGTTTTTTTGTAGAGATGGGGGTGTCACTATGATGCCCAGGCTGGTCTGAAACTCCTAGCCTCGTGACCTTCCTGCCTCAGCCTCCCAAAGTGCTGGGATTACAGTTATGATCCACTATGCCTGGCCTTCTTTCAAGGTTCTGATTGCAATTTAGGATTAACTAGAGCAGGGGTTCCCAAATATGGCTGCACTTTAGAATCATCTAGGTCCCACACCCAGGAAAATTAAATCAGAATCTCTTAAGGGTGAAGTTTGGCTATCCCAAATCCTCAAAGCTTCTCAGGAGATTCTAATGTACGACAGATTGAGAACCCGCATCACAGCCAAAGGTGACTGCCTATCAATATCTTTATCTTCTGCCTGGAATGTCCTCTTCTTCCTCTTTACAAATTCCAAAATGTGTTTTAAGACTCAGCTGAAATGTTTCCACCTCTAGGAAGGCCTCCATGCGCTTCCCAGCTTTGATATCTGATGGTTACACCTTATACTATATTGTAATCCTGATTCTTGGACAGTTTCCACCAGTAGGTGAGATGCTTCTTGAAGACTGGAGTTATGCATAATTCACTATCGCATTCTCGTGGCCTGGCATGTAGTGTTCAATACATGTCTTTGCTCCTAGGTTAAATTAACATACAAACCCTAAGAAACATATTCACTTGGGCAGCTGAACAGGGTTCCTTTGAGGTCAGTGATGGGTTCTGGGGCTGGTCCTGCTTTAGGCCATCATGGATACCTTCCAGATTTATGCATCTTAAGACTTCTGCCTAATTGGGTCCCCAAGACTTCCCTGGTCTTACCTGAAGTCACTCTCTCCCAACTCTTCTCTCTCTTGCTTTAAATTCTTAGGTGCTTTCTAGTCCTAGAACCTTTGTGCAAACTGTTCTCTCTTCCTAAAATACTTTTTAGTCCAATATGGCCTGGCTTTCTCCTAAATGTCCCTTCCTTAAGTGACCTTCCTTGAGACTTATCCCTAAAGGTGTTTCTCAGTTTTGATTTTTGTTTGTTTGGTTGGTTGGTTGTTTTTTTGAGACGGAGTCTCGCTCTGTCGCCCAGGCTGGAGTGCAGTGGCCGGATCTCAGCTCACTGCAAGCTC
>NW_012100876.1:4339143-4342661 GCF_000951045.1 Mandrillus leucophaeus | reverse complement strand
ACGGGGTTTCACCATGTTAACCAGGATGGTCTCGATCTCCTGACCTCGTAATCCACCCATCTTGGCCTCCCAAATTGCTGGGATTACAAGCTTGAGCCACCGCACCCGGCCATTGATTTTTTTTTTTTAAGAGTCAGGGTCTTATGCTGTCACTCAGGGTGGAATGCAGTGGCCCAATCATAGGCCACTATAGCCTCTAACTTCTGGGCTCAAGTGATACTCCCACCTCAGCCTCCTAAACTGATAGGACTATAGACATGGACTACCACGCCCAGATAATTTTTAAATTTGTTGTAGAGATGGGAGTTCTCACTATGTTGTCCAGGCTAGTTTTGAACTCCTGGTCTCATAGAATCCTCCTGCGTCAGCCTCCCAAATTGCTGGGATTACAGGCATGGACCACTGTGCTTGACTCATTTTTTATTTGTAATTGCAGCACATTCTTTGTTTATTCACAACACTAACGTTGGTTTTTAATTATATATTTGTCACCCCCATGTGATTCTTTGATTAATATCAGCCACCCCAACTAGCATAGTTAGGGGCCAATAGTAAGTGTTCAATAAATATTGGTTAAATGAAGATTTAGGTATCATATATTGGTAAATGAAGATTTAATCATTGTGTTATCCTTGAAAGCAATTATGCCTGGGAGCCAGGCCAACCTCCACAAACAGCCAGCATCTCCACTATCCCATGGTTTTTGGTTTAGTCTCAGCCTCCTCTTGTTGCAGTCTCTTTCAGTTTCATTTACTCTCAGGAGGGAATGAGCTGAGTCTCCATTTTCATGCCTAGATAATTCTCGGGGCCTGGTGAAACAGTGGTGAGCCAAGGCTAGTAAGGGAGGCTGCCATTAATCAAAGACTCTCATATGAAACCAAGATGGTGGGAGGGTGGCTATGGCTGCTGCTTCCACACCATCTGAAAGACAGCGCTGGCCTGCACTGTGGCCAGTGGTGCACGGATTCTTGAACGTGTCCTCAGCTCACTGTGCAGGGTGCCACTGGGCACACACAAGCCCATCACAGTGGCTACACTCCCACTTAGTGGTGCTTAGACTTCTCTTAGGCAAATGTTTTCCTGGCCACAAAAGTAAAGGGCAGGTCAGGTGCCAGTGACGTGGGAGCCTAAAGCCCAGAGGAAGCCACTGCAGTCTTCAGATGACACCAGCCTTCTTTCCCTTCATTCCACCTGAGTTAGAGCTTGGCTCAAATCCCAGGACTTTGGGAGGCTGAAGCAGGAGAACTGCTTGAGGCCAAGAGTTTGAGATCAGCCTGGGCAACATAGCAAGGCCCTTGTCTCTGTGAAATTAAAAGAAATGAGCTAGGTGTAGTGGCGTGTATCTGTGGTCCCAGCTACTTTGGAGGCTGAGGGTTGAGGCAGGAAGTTGGCTCGAGCCTGGGAGTTCAAGGCTGTAGTGAGCCGCGATTGTGCCACTGCACTCCAGCCTGGGAAACAGAGTGACACCCTGTCTCAAAAAAAAGGAAAGAAAGAAAAGAAAAAGAAAAGTGAAATCACGAAAAGAACCAGGATCCTGCTCCCTGACCCCAGAAGAAGTGGAGAAGGATTTGGAATAGAGAGGGAGGTGAATGATGAAGCACTGCGTGGCCTTGTCTATGCACTGCTTTTCTATTGATGACACTTTTCAGATCTCTCCTCTCTGTATCCTTCATTCTGTATTTGCAGTCTTCTGGATCAGTGGGTTCCACTGTGGCTCAGTTACCTAAGACCAAATTAACAAACAGTTGATGGCCTAATAGTGACCAGAATCTCATATCAAAACTAATAAATTAGACCAAAATATGACTTCTCTTCAGCTTTTGCAAACTTTCAGGTTTTATTTTTCATGTATGTGTAGTCCTTCGACGGAGAACATTTTCTTAGAGCATCTCCTCTGTTTGGTACCAGCTGTCAGAGCCGCTGGCTGTGGTGGGGAAGCAGGGGTGTGGAGGGCCAACCTGGCTGACAGTTGGACACAGGTGGAAATCTTGGGAGAAAGAGTAGGGAGAGAAGGCTCATGGCCTTCCTCTCCAGCTAAGAAGTTTGAGATAAGCCCTGAAATGGCATCTCCAAACTGATATTAACAGATCCCAGAATTTGTTAGTTTTTGAAAGGCACAACTGAAAATTTATCAGTAAGGCAGACCTGGTGAACAAAGGAAACCAGATTGTGGTCAGACAATGGTTCTGCTTGCCACAGGGCAGCGGTGAAGTAGGAGGTAGGAGTTTATCCTGGTCCCAGCCAGATCAGCTCTGCATTTGAACAGAGCATTGCTGCCAACACCCACCTTGGGGGTTAGTAACCACGGAAGCCACGGGGAATTTCTACTTCAACCTGCTCTGATGAGGGATTGTGTTTTGATATTTCTCTCTGCAGATAAGTTTCATTTCTAATTTTAATTTTAACATTTGGATTGTGTTCTGGCCAGATTGGAAAGGTCTCTCTGCTCATTTGCAGAAAGAACACGCTCTTCCCAGTGAAATCTAAGTAACGATACTCTGCAATTTCCAAGAACCCTTCCCTCCTCCTCACTCCCTACTCCTACTGATTGCCAGAGTGTCAGAGACCTGAAAGTGCCTCTTTTCTCACATGACTGATCCACTTGTACGAGTCAGGAGTGCCTAGATTAAAGTGTGGTAACAAAGAGCTCCAAATGTCATATGTCATTGGCTTCAAGCAAAGGTTTATTACTCATATGCACTTCATATCCAGCAGAGATTGGTGCATAAGTCAGGGTGTAGGGGGCCCCAGGACCTGAGTGACAAATGATCCCTCCATCATTTATCACTCAGGTCCTGGGGCTGAGGAAGCCTCTTCCATCTCATGCCACTGGCATCTCCACACAAAGCTTCCAGATCCTGGGAAGAGATGGCTGGAGAGTCAAGACGGCTCATACCTCACTGGCCATGACTAGTCACAGAAACAAGGAATTATGACCCTCTACATGTGTGGAAGTAGAAGAGAAGTGGCTTCAGGTGACCTGTAGTAACCTGTGCAGACTGAGCCTTTGCTTTTTGATCCTGTCGTGCGACTCCTCTCCAAGTCCAGGTGCTTTTGCCCTTCTTGGGAGCCCCTCAATAGTTCTCAAAGGATTGCTTTTTGGAGAACTTGTCTTGGATTCTCTGGAGAGAGAGTCTAACGTAGTGGTTAAGGGCACAGATTCTACAGCCAGACTTCCTGGGTTTGAATTCGGCTCCAAGCAAATGTTCTAATGTCTCTGACTCTCGGTTTCTCATCTGTAAAATGGAGACAATGATAACACCTACTTTCCAGGGTTATTGTCAGTATGACATTGTGAATACGTGTAACAGGCTTAGGAAAGTTACTGGGCACACAGTAAGCTCTATATGAGAATTGCGGGCTGGGAGCAGTGGCTTACTCCTGTAATCCCAGCACTTTGGGAGGCTAAGGCAGGTGGATCACTTGAGGTCAGGAGTTGGAGACCAGCCTGGCCAGCATGGTGAAACTCCGTCTCTACTAAAAATACACAAATTAGCTGGGTGTGGTGGTGCATGCCT
>NW_012100876.1:4332106-4339093 GCF_000951045.1 Mandrillus leucophaeus | reverse complement strand
GGCTCTGGAAGTTAGATTAGAATCCCAGACAGCCCTCTTCCCAGCTGTGTGACCTCGGGCAAGTTACTTTGTTTTTTCTACCTTAGATGACTTGTCTATAAATTAGGGCAAGTAATAACAGAAGCTACCCCACTGGATTGTTGAAAGGATTAAAAGTGATAATTTTATAAAGCGTTCAATCAGTGTTAGCATTGTTATTTTTGCTATAATTTTAATATAATAATATAGCTAAAATACTATTAGTTTTGTTACAGTTAGATCATTGGAGTACAGTGGTTAAAAATCCCAGGCATGACAGAGTGCAGTGGCTTATGTCTGTAATCCCAGGACTTTAGCAGGGCAAGGAGAGAGGGTTGTTTGTGGTCAGGAGTTTGAGAATAGCCTGGCCAATGTGGTGAAACCATCTCTAATAAAAGTACAAAAATTAGCCAGGCGTGGTGGCATGTGCCTGTAATCTCAGCTACTTGAGTGACGGAAGCAGGAGAATTGCTTGAACTTAGGAGGCAGAGGTCACAGTGAGCCAATATTGTGCCACTGTACTCCAGCCTGGGTGACAGAGTAAGACTCTGCTAAAAAAAAAAAAAAAAAAAAAAAAAAAATTCCTAGGCACAGCCAAGCACAGTGGCTCACGACTGTAACCTCAAAACTTTGGGAGGCTGATACAGGAGGATCCCTTGAGCCCAGGAGTTTGAGACCAGTCTGGGCAATATGGTGAAACCCCATCTCTACAAAAACAGTTGGGCATGGTGGTGTATTTCTATAGTTCCAGCTACTCAGGAGGCTGAGGTGGGGGGATCTCTTGAGCCCAGAAGGCCGAGACCAGCCTAGGCAACATGGCAAGGACTCGTCACTACTTAAAAAAAAAAAAAAAAAAAAAAAAGAATTGTTTAACTTGACTACATTAGGCTGCAAGATACACAGAAAAATAAGTCACAGGACAGCCTGGGGCTTGGGTGAGGGTTTGTGGGGTCAGCAAAGTACTGCCATGTCAGCTAGGCTGTTGCTTTGCTTTGTGATTGCTCACTAATCTACCAACTTCCTTGCGCTTTATGGAATGAAACTCCATGACCATGACAAGGATGTTTCTTTCTCCTCCTGTGCCTTCTGGAATGAGGCCCAAGTGGGGCCTGGGCCTGAGGCCAGAGGCAGAGCAGAAAGAAAACTTGCCTGAGGAGTGGCCAACATCTCTGGAGATATTGTTCCCCCAGAGCAGCTTGGCTCACGTTAGAGGTGACCGTGGGCTTTCATCCTTTCTCTGTTGCTTATGAGCTAGGTGAACCTGGGCAAGTCACACTTCAGTTTCCTAATCTGTAAATGGGAAATTACTGCATCTATCTTACAAGATGCTTATGAGGACTCGAAGAAACATATAATGCAAGAAAAATGCTTAGTGTTGGCTTGGCATAGAGTAACTCTGCATGGGGCCACGATTACTAGTATTATTACTGATGATAATCAATAATTTGTGGGATGGGGGAAGAGGAGGTGGAGAATTAAATAGGAACTGGTTTGGGCATGGCCTCTCTAATCACCTGGGGAATTTAAAGTGTCCTGAGGACAATGGGTCACCACTGAAGGCTTTAATCGAAGTGTGACTCCCTTGGGGTCTGCACTTTGGAAAGATCCCTCTAGCTTCATTATAGAGAGTGGATAAATGGCTGTAAGATGGGGGCAAAAAACCAGCCAGAAAACACCCTGAATTAGGGGGATGTCTGTGGGGGATAGCGGAAAATGGATTCTTAATATGTTTATCAGATAGTATATTCATGCAAACTACTTATACAGCATTATACTATTTACTCATTTAATCATCACAGCATCTCTTCCTGTAGGTTCTTCTACCATCAGCTCTCATTTTTAGATAAGGAAACTAAGGCACCGAGAGGTTAAATAATTCACCCAAGGTCACATAGATAGGGGTGGAGATGGATTTGAAACCAGAAAGTCGGGTTCCGACATTGGCCTTTTAACACGTGTGCTTCAATTTGGTGATTTATTGGGTATGCAGGAATATATCAGTTGTCTGTGACCACAAGGATGCTGTATAACAATCATGAGAACCTCAGTGGCATATAATAATAAACATTTATTGGTCATCACAAGTCTATGGATTGGCTAGCTAGTTCTGGTGCTCTGAGCTCGTTGGTGGAGCTCACTCACTTGTCTGCAGTTAGCCATGGGCTAGCAGGTAGCTTTGCCCATCTTGGGTGGCTTGCTCAAGTCTGAGGTGCCAGGTGGACTCATCACTGCTCCGTGTCTCATCCTCCAGGAGGCTAGCTGGGGCTTGCTCTCATGGAAATGCAGAGGTACAAAGGAGTGAGCCAAAACACGAAAACACAGAAGGAGTGGAACACTGTCACTTAGCCATAGGCTATTGGACAAAGCCAGTCCCGTGGCCAGCCCAGATTCAAGGAGTGGGGAAATGGACTCCATCTCTTGTTGGGCCAAGAGTGTGGGTACAGAGAAGGTGAGAGATTTGGGCCATTTTGGCCATCAGTCCGCCATGGGGAGTGAATCTTTCATAACTCCCAGAATTTTTGCTTGAGCAGCTCAGAGAATAACATTACAAGTTACCGAGAGGGTGAAGCAGAGGAAAGGCAGTTTATGGGAGAAGTCAAGGAGGCTGAGACTCGGTGAGGCCAGAGGTCTAGCCCAAGGCCCCGTAGCTAATATAATCAGGGTCCAGACTCTAGCTGCTCAGAACTGAAAATGACCCCTTGAACAGGTAGGTGTGATTGTGTGTCTATAAATGACCTTGCTGTGTGTAAATAATTACTTGGAAGTGCCGAGTATGAACACTTCTGTATTTAGAATCCAGGTTTTCTGCCAGTTCAGTTCTGAGAATCCTATTTTCCTTTTCTATTCTTGGTGTTCTTTCCAATAATGTCCCCAAAGGGGCTTCCTTCTTCACACTATAGGGACTGAATGTAGGTTTTTACCTCCAGGGAATAGTCTGGTGGTGTTCCTTCAGGTGCTGGCCTCTGGGGACTGAAGCAAAGTCTTTCTCTAGGACTCTAGACAGCCACCATACATGGCCCTCTGTGACTTGGAGCTGGGCCATGGCGGAAGTGGTGGCTGACTCTTTTCCACTATAATCACTGAATGACATTCCCTGCTACCCAAGAGGACTTGACTGGGTGCGTGCAGACGGAGGTCATCTCTGATATGGCTTTTCTGAAATCACGAGCACCTGAATTCTTAGGCACCTTCCTGACACCCAGAAGCCTCCCAGGCAGCGTCGTCAACTTCCCCAGTCAGAAGAAATGTCTCCCCTTCTCAGGTTGAACCAGCCCCACCTGCAGACCTCCTTTCCTCCACTTTCCAGGATTCCCAGACTCTGCGGGTGTTAGCGCAGCCTGGATTCAAACCCAAGCTCCCCGCCCCTACACCACATGGACAATGGCCTCTGGGGGTGGGGGAGCGGAGACTCCCCCGTCCTCATGTCACTCTCAGAGAAGGCTGAGTGTGTGTGTGTTCCCCGGGGGGCAATTATTTCTTCTGGAAATGCCATGGGTGCAGCCTAGGCAACACCGCAGACAAGGGTAGGCTCAGAAGGGGCCCTCTTCGTGAGAAATGATTAGAAGTACTCTGAATTCTAACTGGCATATATCATCGTGTTAGCTCTTGTAGTGCTAACAGTCAATATTTCATGAATGCTTGCCACATACGAAGCATTGCATCAATGCCCTTGCTTCTCCTACCCCCTCTTTCCTTTATCCTTCCTCTGCAGAGGTGGGCTGTGGGCTTACCAGTGAAGGACTCTGGAGTCAGCCAGGCCAAGATGTGGGGCAAGTAACTACTTAACCCACTTTGGACTTCAGTTTCCTCCATGGGGAATTTAATGGGGCTAGCGTCCATCTCCTGTAGGGTCATTGAAGGGATTAGAAGTGATGTGTGTAAAGGGCCTGGTACATAGTAGGTGCTCAGTTCCTGGTGGCTGAGCTTGTTACTTTTGCCCTTGTTCATGAGCCCAGGGTCCCTGAGGCTACCCTGGGGTCCTGCTTTCTTCTCTTCTCAGCCTGATTTCTTCCCTCTGAGGCACTTGGGGGACACTACCTACCCTGCTGAGATGGAGAGAGGGGCTCATGCCTGTGGTCCACTCTGTTGGGTAGATCTGAAGGGGTGTTTTATCGCCCCCTGTAGAAATGACTTGTCCACTGGCAATAGGTTGAGTGTGGCCTGAACTGAAGCCCTGGTAGCTGAGGAACACGGCACCCAGCAGGGCTGGTCAGGTAAGAGGATTGGTGGTGGCACTGGACCACAGTCTGCTGGTGGGGCAGTCCTCTTCCCTTCTTTCTTTTCTCCTCCAGGTCCCTCCTCCCTTACCTGGAGCGGCTAACTGGTCTTATCGACTTACTCTGCCATTTCTTCATAAACCCCTGAAGTTTATCCATCAAGCTGTATTTCCCATTAAAATGTGGTCCTGAGGAGGTATCCAATTCTGCAAAAAAAAACATGTAGCCACAAGCCTCTTGTTGCCAGTTTATTATCAGTGCCAGGGTCCCTGGGGTCTGGGACGGCCAGGCCTGGCTCTGTGCACAGGATAACAGTGGGAGTCCTCCTGTCGCTGCCCCCCTCCTCTGCTGGAGCCTCTGCCTTGGGGAGACCTGCCTGCTAATTTTTCTTGGAATGTTTGGGCTTGGTGCTTAATTGCTCTGTTTTCTGACTTTCTAAGTAGATGAGTGTGAAAAGCAAGTCAGCAAATAAACATAAGCTTCTACCAGAAGACCCTGAAACAAAGCAAACAGCTGCCTGCATAACTGAAGCAGAGCAGAGCATCCCTGGGGTCAACCAGCAGGAGACAAATTCCACACACTGTCTTGGGGCTAGGAAAGACAGAACTGGGGCTTGTGTCTCATGGAAACGAGGAGATCTTGGTTCCTCCACTTACTGGCTGTGGGACCTGAGAAAGTGACTTCCTTTGTTGCAGTTTTCTTGCCTATAAAATGGGGATGATACTGGTGCCTGTCCCATAGGATCATTTTGCAGATTACATGAGATAAAACAGGTAAAGCATTTGGAATAATTCCCAGTGTATGGTGTGCCTGATAAATGTCAGCTATTTCAGTTACAATTCTTTTTTTCTTTTCTTTTTTTTGAGACTAGGTCTTGCTCTGTGGCCCAGGCTGGCGTGCAGTGGTGCAAACATGACTCACTGCAGGTTTGACCTCCCTGGCTGAAGTGATCCTCTTGCCTTAGCCTCCTGTGTAGCTGGGACCACAGACACGTACCACCATGCTTGGCTAATTTTTTTGATATTTTGTAGGGACAGAGTCTTTTTTCCCCAGGCTGGCCTTTTTAGAAAGGATTTGTTGCCCAGACTGGAGGGCAGCGTTGTGATCATAGCTCACTGTAACCTTGAACTCCTGGGCTCAAGCGATCCTCCCACTTCAGCCTCCAAAGTAGCTGAGACTACCTGTGCATGTCACCATGCCTGGCTAATTTTTAAAAGAACATTTTTTTGGTAGAGACAAGGTCTTGCTATATTGCCCAAGGTGTCTTGAACTCCTGGCCTCAAGCGATTCTCCCACCTCGACCTCCCAAAGTGCTGGGATTAAGCAATCCTCCTGCCTCGGCTTAAGCAATTCCTGGGTTTAAGCAATCCTCCTGCCTCGGCCTCCCAAAGTGCTGGGAATATAGGCACAAAACACTGTGCCCAGATTCAGTTACAATCCTAATGGTTATTAATAGAGTGTGAATGGCTCTGTGATCTTAGATAAATTACCCAAACTTTTCATGCTCGTTTCTTCATCTGTAAACAAAGAAACAACTATAGCTACATCATGGAGGTAGCTATAAACATTATTAAGTGAAATAACATTTATGAAAATGTTAGCCCCGTGGTTAGCACCTAGCCGAACCTGAATAAAATCACTTTCTTTTCTTTTACGTAGGCAGAACTCAATCATCCAGACAGTTAAAATGACGAGGTTGTTTGTTTAAGAAATAAATTTTTTTGCACTTATGCTTTAAAAAATTTATTTTTATTTTTATTCTTAATTGACAAATCAGAATTGTATGTATTTGTTATACACATCATGTTTTGCTGTGTGTATACATTGTGAAATGATTAAACCAAGCTACTTAGCATATACCTGACAATGGTATCTTCTTCTTTTGTGATGAGAAAATTTAAAATCTGCTTTCCTAACAAGTTTCAAGCATACAATATGGCCCAGCACTACAGTTCATGCCTAGAATCCCAGCACTTTGGGAAGCTGAGGCGGGCGAATCCCTTGAGCTCAGGCGTTCAAGACCAGCCTAGGCAATATGGCAAAACCCCATCTCTACCAACAACATAAAAAATTAGCCAGGAGTGGTGGCAAGTGCCTGTGGTCCAAGCTACCTGGGAGGCCAAGCAGGAGGATCACTTGAGCTCATGAAGTTGAGGCTGCAGGCAGCTTTGATCACACTTCTGCACTATAGCTTAGGTGACAGAGTGAGACCCTTTCTCAAAAAAAAAAAAAAAAAAGCATACAATACATTGTTATTAACGATAGTCACCATGTTGTACCTTAGTTGTTCTGAACTTATTCCTCAGGTTTAAATGACATTTTGTATCCTTTGACCACTTCTCCCTCACTCCCAATATGCAATTATAGCACAATGTATATAAAATATACAGTATTTAAGGGTAAAACTCAGTGAATTTTTTTTTTTTTTTTTTTTGAGATGGAGTCTCGCTCTGTTGCCCAGGCTAGAGTGAGGTGGCGTGATATTAGCTTACTACCACCTCGGCCTCTCGGGTTCAAGTGATTCTCGTGCCTCAGCCTTCCGAGTAACTGGGACTACAGGCACGTGTCACCACATCCAGCTAATTTTTGTATTTTCAGTAGAGATGAAGTTTTGCCATACTGACCAGGCTGGTCTCTAACTCCTGGCCTCAAGTGATCTCCTGCCTTGACTTCCTAAAGTGCTAGGATTACAGGTGTAAGCCACTGCCCCTGGCATTCAGTGAATTTTTATAAATATATGTATGACCCAGAT
>NW_012100876.1:4329412-4331366 GCF_000951045.1 Mandrillus leucophaeus | reverse complement strand
GCTCACTGTAACCTTGAACTCCTGGGCTCAAGTGATCCTCCCACTTCAGCCTCCAAAGTAGCTGAGACTACCTGTGCATGTCACCATGCCTGGCTAATTTTTAAAAGAACATTTTTTTGGTAGAGACAAGGTCTTGCTATATTGCCCAAGGTGTCTTGAACTCCTGGCCTCAAGTGATTCTCCCACCTCGACCTCCCAAAGTGCTGGGATTACAGGAGTGAGCCACCATGCCCAGCTGGGGCATAGCTTTGTTACTTGTGAATAAAGCTGTTGTGAAAGTTTTTATACATATCTTTGTATGGCTATATAAACTTATTTTTGTTAGCTGTGTACTTGAGGAATTGAATTGCTGAGTCATAAACAGGTGCATGTTTAACTTTATCAGATCTTGCCAAATATATATTTAAAGTGGTTATTCTCAGGTTACTTCTTGAATTGTTAAAAAAAAAAAAAACCAAAAAGGAGGAGTTAACTCTAGAAGAGATGGAATGTTGAACTTATTTGATTGTAATTGTATTGCATTCTATTTTTCTCTTGTTTTATATTACTTATAATTCACTGAGAATTGCCCATCTTCTATAGGAACAGTTGCAATTGTAACTAAATATATTGCTACCAAAATATTCATAATTTATAATGGAAAAAAATGAGAACAATCTAAATGTTCATCTATAGAGGAATGGCTTATAAATCACAGTATATGTATATTGTGCAATTATAAGACAAATAAAAAAGTACTAGTCTGGTATGGTGTAGAAGCTATAGCAAGAGTTTATAAAGCATGTTGGAGAATATCAAGCAGAATATGGACTACATATGATGTTTATTATATGTCAGAAAACTTTTATGGTATACTGTTCTGTAACTTGTTTAAAGTTACAAAATCTCTCTCTCTCTCTCTTGAAACTGGGTAAAGTGTACAAACAGGTAATTCACACAAAGGCAACCTGGAAAGGCTGGTAAACATATAAAAGGTGCTCAATGTCATTGGCACTTATGAAAACGCAATGAAAACAATCATGAAATATCAGTTCACATTCAATAGATTGGCAACAATTTGAATGCTTGACAGCACTTTGTTGGCAAGGACATACAGCAACAGAAATTTTCATGTACTGAAAATTTGGATATTGTCAAATTGTTCTCTAAAGTGGTTGTACTAATTTATATTCGATGGTGGGAATATAAATTAGTACAAGCATTTGAGAGAGCAATTTGGCAATATTTAGTAAAGTTGAAGATACTCATGCCATGACCCAGACATTCCATCTCCAGCTCTATATTCCACAGAAACTCCTGCATATGTATTTAAGGAGTTGGGTTCACTGCAGCACTGTTTGTATAGTGAAAATTTTGAAACAATTCAAAATACTTCTCAAGAGGAGAACTGATAAACTGTGGCATAATACACAGTGAAATATGACACAATGTTCCAGTGAATGAAATAATGCTACAATGTAACAACGTGAGAAGTCTGGAAACAAGGTAGATGGGGAAAAAACAAGTTGTAGAAGGCTACATACACTATGATAGGTCAGAAAGAATAACATGTGAAACAAAGTTATATATTGTTATAGATACAAATAACACTAGTAGAAGATTAATGGGTATGGAAACGATAACCTCTAGACATAAATTACTTTTGGGGAGGGAAGGAGAACATGATGCAAGAAAGAAACAGTGGCTTTCAATTTTGTCTGTGATGTTTTATTTCTTAAGCTGAGTGCTGTGTTCTTGGATGGTCATTGAATTAACACCAGAAATACTTAATATAAAAAATAAGATTTATCTATCCATCCATCTGGAATGCTACATATCAAAAAGTTAACGGTGGTTATTTCTGAGAAGATTATGGGGGAGACTATATTTCATTTCCTACTTTATATATTTCTGTATTGTGGGAATTTTAATGAGCAGATACTCCTCTAAATATATATATATATATATATATATA
>NW_012100876.1:4317424-4327952 GCF_000951045.1 Mandrillus leucophaeus | reverse complement strand
AAGGAGGTAGAGGAGGAGGAGAAGGTGGAGGAGGAAGAGGAGGAGGAGGAGGAGAAGGTGGAGGTGGAGGAGGAGGAAGAGGAGGAGGAGAAGGAGGGCTAGAAGATGGAGGAGGAGGAGGAGAAGGTAGAGGAGGAGGAGAAGGAGGAGGAGGAAGTGGTGGAGGAGGTAGAGGAGGAGGAGTGGAGGTAGAGGAGGCGGAGAAGGAGGTAGAGGAGGAGGAGAAGGTGGAGGTGGAGGTGGAGGAGGTGGAAGAGGAGGAGGAGAAGGAGGGCTAGAAGATGGAGGAGGAGGAGGGGAAGGTAGAGGAGGAGGTGGATACAGAGACCCAGAGAACTCAGTATCTATGACATCAAAGCCAGGACGCATTTATAACCTTCTGTGGCCTTTGTTCTGAGTCGTTTTCATGGAAAGGACTGGAGAGAGTGAAGGCAGCGTTAGTCTGAAGGATCAGGGACAGTTTGCCACCCAAAGTGCTTGGTTCCCTGGGGCAGACCCCCACAGCCTGTCCCCTGCCACAGGACCCTGCAATTCTCAGTGGGCTGTGTTCAACACTAGGCATGCCTCCCTAAACCAGTCCCTGCTGTCATTCCCAGCATCTCAGCAACCCAGAACTGCACGGAATCACTGAGACCCCTTGTTCCCTCATCTCCCAGGTCAGGATGCCTGTGCTCAGCACTCTGCTGAGACATCTCACTTCACTCTGAAGAATTTCTGGGGTATGGTGGCTCACACTTGTAATCCCATCTACCCAGGAGGCTGAGGTGGGAGGATCGCTTGAGGCAGGAGTTTAGGACCAGCCTGGGCAACATGACATAAACCCCGTCTCTACCAAAAGATACATGTTAAAACAGAAAAGAACTTTTGGGGAATCCCGAGACATCCTCTGTGCAGTAAGAGAATGCTCTGCTCTGCCCTGCCCCAAGAAAAGCATGAGCTATGGGGCCTTGGGCAAATTATATGGCCTCTTTGAGCCTCAGTTTTCTCATCAGTAAAATGGGGTAATAAATCTCTGCCTCATAAGCATGTCCTGAGAACAAAATGAGATAATGTGGGTGAAACACAGGGCCCAGCATAAAGAAGCTTCTTGGGTATGATGAATTTCCTTTTACGAAGGTGAAAGTCACATAACAGTAACCATTTTATGCTTTAAAGTTCAGCATCATTTAGTACATCCACAATGTTGTGCAGCTATCAAGTCTTTCTCATCCCAAAACATTTTTTTTTTTTTTGAGACAGGGTCTCACTCTGTCCATCAGGCTGGAGTGCAGTGGTGTGACCTCGGCTCAGGGCAGCACGACAAACTTCACCTCCCAGGTTCAAGGAATTCTCCCACCTCAGCCTCCCAAATAGCTGGGACTACAGGAGGTGTGCCACCATGCCCAGCTAATTTCTTTTCTTTTCTTTTTTTTGAGACGGAGCCTCCCTCTGTTGCCCAGGCTGGAGTGCAGCGGCGTGATCACGGCTCACTACAACCTCTCCCTCCTGGGTTCAAGCAATTCTTCTCCCTCAGCCTCCTGAGTAGCTGGGACTCCCACCACGTCTGGCTAATTTTCATATTTTTAGTAGAGAGAGGGTGTCACCATACTGGCCAGGCTGATCTCGAATTCCTGACCTCGTGATCCACCCACGTTGGCCTTCCAAAATGCTGGGATTATAGACATGAGCCACTTTGCCTGACCAATTTTTGTATTTTTAGTAGAGACAGGATTTTGCCATGTTGGCCAGGCTGGTCTCCAGTTCCTTAGCTGGAGGGGTCCTCCAGCCTCAGCCTCTCAAAGTGCTGGGATTACAGGCGTGAGCCACTGTGCCCGGTCCCAAAACATTTTTATCACTCCCAAAAGGGAACCTCATATCCATTGAGCAGTCACTCCCCAGCACCCCATTTGCCCACTCCAATCCCTGGCAACCATTAATCCGCTTCTGTCCCTGTAGCTTTACCCATTCTGGGTATTTCAGATAAGTGGAAGTAGGCAATCTGTGCCCTTTTGTGTCCAACTTCTTTCATTTAGCATTATGTTTTCAAGATTCATCCATGTTGTGGCATGTATTAGAACTTCATTCCTTTATATGGTGAATAAAATCCTAGTCTATGGCTATGTTTCATTTTTAAATCTATTCATCCATTGATGGACACGGGGTTGGTCCCACCCTTTGGCTATTGTGAATAGTTGAATTTTCATTTTCATTTTTTGTTTTTTGAGTCATGGTCTCACTCTGTCACTTGGGCTGGAGTGCAGTGGCACCTTCATACCTCACTGCAGCCTCAAATTCCTGGGCTCAAGTGATCCTCTCACCTCAGCCTCCTGAGTAACAAGGACTATCGGCGTGCACCAATATGTCCTGCTGTTTTTTAAATTTTGTTCAGATGAAGTCTCACTGTGCTGCCTAGGCTGGTCTTGACCTGCCGTATTGCGAATATCTCTCTTGGGAACACGCATGTGCATGGACATGTGAGAGTGTCTGTTTTCAATTCTTTTGGGTCTCTCCCTAGGAGTGGAATTGCTGGTTGATATGTGGTATTAATAATTCTATGTTTAACATGTTGAGAACCCACCAAACTTTTCCAAAGGGGTTGCAGCGTTTTGCATTCTTACTAGCAGTGTAGGAGGGTTCCAATTTCTCCATATCCTCACAACACTTTTCATTTTTTGTTTAGCGTCATTGAAGTAGGTAGGCATCAGTACCTTATGGTTCATTTTTAAGCAGTGGCATGAAGGGAGATGGTTTTGGGGATCTGGGTAGTCCACAGTCCTGAGAAATGGCCCTGTCGTGCTGATTAGCTGTACACAGGGCTGCCTGCCCCCCGGTGTGGCCTGGACATCCTCTCCACTGCACCCCAAACTCTGGAAGGCAGGTGTGCCTCTCTTCAGTCCCATTCCCTCTTTTCTCCTTCAGAGCTGGGACCTCTGAGGGCAGCAGGGGACCACCCTCCCATCCTAGTCTGCCTTTCCTTATTCCTGAGCTGGAGAAAAGGCCGACTTTCAAAGCACTTCTACGAGGGAGGCCAGGACTGTCTCCTTTTGGTTTTGTCTTTCCTCCACCATATTGCTGTCCCTAAGACAGTACGTGGCCTGGAAGGCCAGGCCACACTGGAGCTGCCGGGAGTTTGGATATAAAGCTCTTGGGTCTCCTCTCAGCAGCTGCTGAGTTCCTGCCTTAGGGAGTAAGGAGACCCAAGCCATGCTCACCTAGCAAGGGACCTGACCTCCTCTCAGGCCAGCTCCTCCTTCCTCAGTCTTCCTGCAAAGCAGCAGGGCAGGGCCCCCTCCTCAGCTCTCCCAGCCCAATGGGTTTCTCTGCCTCAGAATCAAGCCCAGCCACTAAGGCAGGTCTGGGTTCGAACCCAGTTTTGGTCCATGTGTTGCTTCCCTGTCTATGAGAAGACAAACCCTCTGGTCCCATCGCTGGATCCATCCTGTGCTGAGTGGAGGCTGGTTTTGGATTTGAGGTCCCCAAGCCCTCTCCTAATTCCTAGGTGCTGCTGCCACACCCTACGTAACCCAGAAGACCATGCTTAATTAAGGAGACTCAGCAGTACCCCACCGACCTGCCCTGGCTCTGGGAAATGGTGGCCCCTGTGTGTGGGGCTGGTGCACTTTTAGCAAATGGGCCGGGCTTGTGGAGCCATAGACTGTGTCTCTGACCTTGTGGGTCCTTTGGACAAGGCAAGGCCGTCAAATCTGTGTTTTCTGTAACTCTCTGGCCTCCACTAGCTCCTGGCACTTCCCTTTCTCTGGGACACGCCCCACTGCCACTCCCCCTAAGCCTCAGGACCAGCATTCAGAGCTCCTCCCCCAATTCAGCTCCTCCTCTTACTCAGTTGATTAATAACTCTTTCCACCCCAGCCCCTTCTTAACCCACCCAAGGCTCTGATGCCTAGATCCCAGTAGGGGGTGAGATGGGTGGGGGAGGAGGGACAGTGAGGCGGGGAGCCAGGCATATCCTCTTTGTTTTCCAATATGCATCCAAGAGAGTCCTGCCCTCTTTTGCCCGTCTTGTCTTGGGGGTAGGATCTATCAGAGTGCAGTCCTCACCTGCTGAGGTCACAAACCTCAGCTGAGTGACGCCTTTGATGCATCCAAGTTACCCTCTTTAAAAGCAACAACTCCCTCCCCACGCCCCAGTAACTTTATCAGCTTCAAATATATATATATATATATATGTATTTTTTTGTCATCGCAATGGCAGTACCTTCTAGGAAACAGACAAGGAAAAACAACCAAATCTTCAAAGAGAAAAATACTTGCCTTTTTTTTTTTTTTTTCTGAGACGGAGTCTCGCTTTGTTCCCCAGGCTGGAGTGCAGTGGCGCGATCTCGGCTCACTGCAAGCTCTGCCTCCCAGGATCATGCCATTCTCCTGCCTCAGCCTCCTGAGTAGCTGGGACTACAGGCGCCCGCCACCGCGCCCAGCTAATTTTTTTTTTTGTATTTTTAGTAGAGATGATGTTTCACCGTGGTCTCAATCTCCTGACCTTGTGATCCGTCCGCCTCGGCCTCCCAAAGTGCTGAGATTACAGGCGTGAGCCACCGCGCCCAGCCCAAAAATACTTGTAATCCTACCACCCAGAGTTAACCATTTTTATACGACAATAACAGTAACTACAACAATTGAATATTTGTTTTATGCTGGGGCAATGCTAAGCACGTTACACAGGTAATTTTCTTTAATCTTTGCAACAACCTCGTGAAGTAGGTATTTTCTGCATTTTAGAGACGAAAAAGCTGAAGCATAGAGAGGTTATGTAACTTGTACACGGTCACAGGGCCGGGAAGATTTGAACCCCAAACCCATCTGTCTGCCTGCAGATCACACACCCTACCTCCCTAGCACTAGTCAAGTAAATATATTTATATAAAGTCTTTTAATGGAATTAATTCTAGTTATTGCTTTGTAACCTACTTTTTCTCCCTCATTTAACAGCAGATGGTTAACACGCTCCCCATGTTACTGTGTATACTCCTGCAATATTATTTTAAATCATTGCCCAGTAGCTCCCTGTCTGCATGCTCCAAAGTTTGTTTAACTAATTCCCCATTGTTGAATAGGTAGGTTGTTTCTAAAGTTTTTGTTATTATAAACAACACCGCCAAACAGACCAGTGTTATTTTTTTTTTTGCCCACAGTTCACAGTAATTTCCTTGGGGGTAAGTTCCCAGAAGGAAGGGATGGGAGGGTGGAGGCCCATGCCCTTTGTTTTTCAAATGTCTGTAACATCTTTGGATCAATTACATGTAATTTGTGAATACAAGCTGTGCCATTAACAGAGGGAAGGTTGACACCTTGCCTAACTTGTTGGGCTTTGCACAACCTAGAATTACATGAGTTGTAAACAAGGCTTCTAATAGCCGTGGATTATCTGTGGCTATTGTCAGGTCATGTAAAGGTGGTAATTTATTAAACAGATTTTTTAAATGTGTCTAAGTACACCTGGGAAGAGTGGAGCGTGGGCGGGGCTCCTGGGGAAGGAGATAGGGTGTGGTGCTTCAGGGGCTGGGGGCACCTGGTGGTTATTGGTTCTGAGAGTCCTCATACCTGACAAGGGGCTGGCTCAGAGGCCCTGCTCCCCACCATCCCACGGCCCCTCTGCCTGGTGTCAAGGTGCCCAGGAGTGAGCTGCCCTAGGGGTGGGGGGGTGGGGGGGTGGAAATATGGGACAACAGAGGTGGAGGCTGCGCAGGCACGAACAGGTGACAAGTCATGCCCTGTTCCTACAAGGCCGTGGGTGCTGTTTCAACTGCCAAGAAATACCAGCTGGTGATGGCGAAATATCCCAGAAGAATTTCTTCAGGGAAGTGATTTAGCAGTGAAAACAGCCTCTCATTCTATGAAAGCTGTGAGGAGGGAGGATCTCTGTGTGTGAGGGATGCCTAGCTTCCTGCCACTCCCAGGCACCCCTCAGCCATCTGGTCACATTCTTCGGACATCACTTGCTGGACCACATTATGTGGTGGCTTCCAGGCCACCTGGAGGGGTTGTGGGGTGGGGCTTCATGGGCACATGCGCCAGCCTGGCTGAGGCAGAACCAGTTTGGACTTTAAGCCAGTGAGCTGTTCCATGAGGTATATGGCCTGGTTTCCTGTGCAGGCAGGGTGGATGGAGTCAAGAAGCCAGTCCCGTAGAGGCAGGGACTGTCACCCCTTCCAGTGGGGCGACACACTCAGAGCACTGGAGGAGCCTTCCTTAGGCAGAGGTCAGTGTGGTGGGTGCCAACCTGTTGCCTTCTGGGTGTGAAAACTGAACAGACAGAAGCCTGTGGGCAGGTAGTGTTATGGGAAGGAGGTCCCCTTAAATAACTCACCATTTTCCAGGGGCACCAGGCTTCTGTGCGTTTTCTGGTCATATACCTTTTCCTTACCCACCATTGCCCCTTTCCCCTTAGGAATTTTTCAAGAGTCAGTGTAGCATCATGTCTCGGATGCCATTTATTGAGAACTTACTATGTACCAGGCACCACTGTAAGCATGCTTTGTGCATTTTTAAAAAAAAATTTCCCAATAGTTTTGCAATGATATCATGTCTATCTCACAGATGGGTAAATCCAAGCTAGTCATTTGCCCCAAGACACCCAAGCAGTTAAGTTGCTGTTCACCCCAAGGTTTGTGTAACCCCAGAGTTCAGTTTCTTGACAGTAACAGTCCCGTGCTGCTCGCTGAAGCTTTTCCTCGCTCCTAGCATGTAGCTGTGTGCCCCATAAACCCTGAGCCTCCTTCCAGGGTCTCCACCACTGTCATCTACCACCTCCACCTTCCAGGTTCGAGTGATCTTCCTGCCTCAGCCTCTCAGGTAGCTAGGAGTATAGGTGTGCATCACTACACCCAGCTAATTTTTCATATTATTATCTACTTGTTCTTTTGTTTAAGCGTCTGTTTATTTGTCAACCTGGATAGGAAACTCCCTGGTGTCAGGCATTGTGTGTGACCCATATTCATAGGTCAGTATCTGGCTTAGGACGGGCATATAGTAGGTGCTTAATAAATATTTGAAGAACGAATGCATCTTAAATTGTAATAACTCAGCTGGATGCCTGGGTATCTGTATTTTCTCTTCTAGAAACTTACTCTGGAACATCCAGAGAATAGAGCACATCCACAAGACAGACAGAGTCGGAGAAGGGCCCAAGTCAACATGAAGGTTTTGTTTTGTTTTGTTTTGTTTTTACGTTTCCTTCTTGACATTCATTCCTTCTTTTGATTTTCGTGGCATTCTGGAACATTCATATGCTTCCCATTTGTGATATCTTTTGATCTTCACACTTACCCTGTGAGGTGAATAAATCAGATGTACAAAGAGCCTGTCTTGTAAATGGGACCCCTTGATGCTGGGAGATTCATTTCTGAAGCCAGCGTCCCACAGGAACTCATGTGGACTCAGTGAGGATTCTGGGCTCTCTGACCCTCCAACCAGGACCCTCTTCCTGGGTGCTGGAGATGCGAGGTGTCAATTAGTTTTTTTTTTTTTTTTGAGACAGAGTCTCAGTGTTACTCCACTGGAGTGCAGGGGCCCGATTTCAGCTCCTTGCAACCTCTACCTCCTGGGTTTAAGCAATTCTCCTGCCTCAGCCTCCTGAGTATCTGGGATTACAGGTGCCCACCATAATGCCTGGCTAATTTTTGTATTTTCAGTAGAGACAGGTTTTTGGCATGTTGATCACGCTGGTCTCAAACTCCCGACCTCAAACGTTCCACCTGCCTGGGCCTCCCAAAGTGCTGGGATTACAGGTGTGAGCTACCACACCCGTTGTGATCAGGTTTCTTTACGGAGGCTCTGTGGTGGCCTGGGGACAATGGCAGAGTCCAAGGCCAACTACACGTCTCTACATGGGGCTGGAGCCCTTTACTCTTATCATGCATCCTTTCCCCAGTTTGATCAAGTCCCATTGGGGAACAACAGTCTTTTTGCTTAGGGTCCTTCATGGGTCGCTGGCAATTATTGTTGACAGTATCACTTCCCAGGTTCAAACACAGCCCATGTCAATATGGCATTCACCTGCCTTAAGTCTGGGCTCCATTAGACTCTGGGGCTATATTGTCCTCAGGGAACTGGTCAATGATTAGAACTGCCCTCTCCACCCACCAATCTTCCCCACAACACCAGATTTTCACAGCCTGGAAAGGGTGGGGAGATTCTCACACAAGCCTGAGGGCTGAGCAGTGAAGGGCAGTGGCGCGTTGAAGAGGGAATGAGCAGAGCCACTGTCGTGGAGTACGAAGTCCTTAACCTTGGGAATGTGGGACTGGGCTTTTTTTCTAGCTCCCAGGAGAGCTAGAGAATCAAAAACCAAGATGATGCATCTATCAGGAAGGGACAAAATGCTACTTAAAAGCGTTAGTGACGTCCACGGAGGACGGGTCTTGTTAACTGGCTTCCTAGAAAAGTGACCGGCTGAGGACTCCCTGGTGTTTCCATCCCAGTTTTTCTGCATGAAAGAAAATTCCACCTGGTCGCTTCTCTAATGACAGCATGATTCACTGGAATAATTTTTAAAAGAAAAAGGAAAGGAACTGATGCTCGACCCCTTGGCGACTCTTCCACACAGGTGTGATGGCTCTGATGGGGGCAAGGGTCATGACAAAAGTCACCTCCACTGGCCCTGGTGGCTGCTCCGGGCTCTTCTTCTCTCCCCTCTGGGATCACGCAGTCAGGCAAAGCTGGTCAGTGACAGGATGCTGCAGAGGCCTCCGCTCCAGTGTCCTTGCCAAGGACATGCCCACTGTCCAACATGGCTCCCTTGTCAGGCAATGAACTGAGGGCAGAGGAGAGTGGAAGGGAAGGCGCTGGCTGCCAGCAGCCAGTCCTCGGCAGGGTGGCCCCTCCCTAGCCCTGGCTGTCAGGGCCTGCAGGAGGCAGGCAGGGCTTTAGCATGCAGCACCAGCCTTCCCAAGGAGTTCGGAGTCTGGGCTGATGCCAGGAGAGACAGGAAGAAAAGAAGTCAGTCACTGCCCCTCCAGCTAAATGCTTGTTTCCTTATTGCAGTCAGAGCTGGGGAGGGTTTTATATTTTTATTTTTATTTTTAAATTTTTGAGATATAGTTTACATGCTGGAAGATTTATTTATTTATTTATTTTGAGACAGGGTCTTGCTCTGTTGCCCAGGCTGGAGTGCAATGGCATGATCTCAGCTCACTGCAACCTCTGCCTCCCAGGTTCAAGCGATTCTCCTGCCTCAGCCTCCCGAGTAGCTGGGATTACAGGCTCCCACTGTCACGCCCCACCTAATTTTTGTATTTTTAGTAGAGATGGGGTTTCACCATGTTGGCCAGGCTGGTCTCGAACTCCTGACCTCAGGTGATCCACTCACCTTGGTCTCCCAAAGTGTTGGGATTACGGGCACGAGCCACCACGCCTGGCCAGATCTACAACTTTAAATTATTTATGGTTTTTAGGAAAGTTACAACGTTATGCAACCATCATTACTGTCGAATTCCATCACTCCAAAAAGAATTTTCATTACCCCCAGAAGAAATCCCATATCCATTAGTGGTTACTCCATACTCCCCTATCCCCTCCGCCTCTGATAATCATGAATCTGTTTTCTGTCTCTATGGATTTGTCTGCTCTGGACATTTCATATAAGTGGAATCATACACTATGTGGTCTTTTGTGATGGGCTTATTTCACTTAGCACGATGTTCTCAGGGTTCATCTGTGCTGTTTGTTGCATGCCCCAGTACTATGTTCCTGTCTGGGGCTGAATCATATTCCATGTGTGGATAGAGCTCCTTGTGTTTCTCCCTTCATCAGTCCATAGACATTTGGATTGTTTCCACTTTTTGGCTATGATGAACAATGTTGCTGTTAGCATCTGTATAAAAGTTTTTGTGTGAACATATGCTTTCAATTCTCTCAGGTAGATACCTGAGAATAGAACTGCTGGGTCCTATGATAACTCTATGTTTAACCTCCTGAATAACTTCCAGACTGTTTTCAAAGCAACTGCACCACTTTACATTCTCGCACTAGCAATGTACAAGGGTTCCAATTTCTCTACATTCTCGCCAACATTTGGTATTGTCTGTTGTTTTGATTATAGGCATCCTAGTGGGAGTGAAGTGGGGGGCTGGAAATAGACTCAGGGTAACGTATGCAATTAGGATGACCTGAGTGTGGATTGCGGGGAGGAATTGGGATGTTGGGAAAGTCCCAAGTAACATTTCTGTGAGATTTGGGCACACGTTTCATGCAAGGTGAGGAGAGTTTGGCAGCCTCATAGCCCCAGCACCCCGCATGAAGCCTACACTAATAAACACTCCACTGTATGTTGAATGAATGATTGACTGAATTAATGCATGTAAGCCCCAGTCACTGGAGACCTGGTGAGAATGAAGGAAGTAGCAGAAGGGCCAGGCCACTCTCTTCCATTCCAGGAAAGAAGTACCCACTTTGTGTCACATCTTTAGTCTTTTTGTGGTTGGGATGGATGCAGCTTCTTCCCTCCCTCCCTTCCTTCTCTTCCTTCCTTCCTTCCTTCCTTCCTTCCTTCCTTCCTTCCTTCCTTCCTTCCTTCCTACCTTCCTTCCTTCCT
>NW_012100876.1:4315595-4317340 GCF_000951045.1 Mandrillus leucophaeus | reverse complement strand
CTTCCTTCCTTCCTTCCTTCCTTCCTTCCTTCCTTCCTTCCTTCCTTCCTTCCTTTCATTTTGACAGAATCTTGCTCTGTCACCCAGGCTGAAGTGCAGTAGCACGATCTCAGCTCACTGCAACCTCCGCCTCCTGGGTTCAAGAGATTCTCCTGTCTCAGCCTCCTGAGTAGCTGGGACTACAGGCACGTGCACCACACCCAGCTAATTTTTGTATTTTTAGTAGAGATGGGGTTTCACCTTATTGGCCAGGCTGGTCTTGATTTCCTGACCTCAGGTGATCCACCCGCCTCCACCTCCCAAAGTGCTAGGATTACAGGCATGAGCCACTGTGCCTGGCCTCCCCTCTTTCTTACAAATGAGGGAAAGAAGCTGGTGAGAAATGAGGAGTGGGGAGGGCCAGAGCTTGCAGTGTGGAAGCAGCAGGCTGTGAATTGTGGCTAAAACAACCCTGAGCACGACAGCTCCACCCAGGCCTCAGTGCCCTCTGAGCTGTTCTTCTGTCACACTTGACTTCTCAAATCTGCTTTCCATGGTAATTCTCAGTTTCAGATCTCTTCTCTGTTGTCTTCTTCAGATCTCTCTTTGCAGACTGCTGTGACCGTTGCTTTCTGCAGCGGGGGAGAGGGCAGCTGGTCTCCTGCTGCACATCCTCCTGGGATGAACTACCTGGCTCTTCCTGGTATGGCTACATGGGTGCAGGGGACATGCTGAGCTGGAAGTCTGAGGTCTCTGTGTCTTCTGGAAGCTCAGCACTGAGGAGGGAGCGTGTGCTGGAAAAGCTACCCTCTGTGTGAATGGCAGCACATTTAGCTTAGCTTAATCATAAACACACTTCCAGTTACTGAGTATTTTGTATGTGCCAGATTCTGCCCAGAGTGCAGAGTGCTTTTTTATTGTTTTGGGAGACAAGGACTCTGTCACTCAGGCTGGAGTGCAGTGGTGTGATCATGACTCACTGCAGGCTCTACCTTCAGGGCTCAAATAATACTCCCAGCTCAGCCTGTTGAGTAGCTGGGGCTACAGGTGAGCACCACCATGCTTGGCTAATATTTAAATTTCTTTCTTTCTTTTTTTTTTGTAGAGGTGGGGCCTTACTATGCTTTCCACTGGTCTCAAACTTCTGGGCTAAAGCAATCTTCTTGCCTTGGTCTCCCAAAGTATTGGGATTACAGGCATGAACCACCACACCTGGTCCCAGAGTGCTTTATATAATCTGGCAACTGCTGTTGGTTGACTCCCTGGAAGTCATTTTCCTACTTATTTCTCTTAATAGATGACCAGAGCATAAAGTATAATTGACTTGCCATCCCAGCATCCCTTGCAGCTAGGGGTGGTGGTCATGTGATCTAGTTCTGGCCAATGAAATATAGGGGGAAGTGTGCTGGGTGCTCTTTTAACCCGTTTTCCATTTTCCCAGAGAATACTGCACTGGCAGTCAGCAGGACTTTTTTTTTTTTTTCTAAACAGGAAAGGGGTTTCAAAAATGAGAGAGATGAGGCAATGAAAGGCTTTATACAGAGGGTTCTGCACTTAGGGCTGCCAGAACCACCTTGCAAGCCTAAAGGAAAAGCCATGTTAATGGCAGAGCCACTGAGTTAATCCTGGTACTACCTGCCCCGATGTCTCGTTATTTGAGAAAAATATGTATCTCTGTGTTTAAGTTGCAGTAAATGGAATTTTCTCTTCTTTACAGCCCCAAATCATAATCGACATGCGTATTTTCTTTTTCTGTTTTTTTTTTT
>NW_012100876.1:4283201-4315545 GCF_000951045.1 Mandrillus leucophaeus | reverse complement strand
TGTTGTTGTTGAGACAGAGTCTCGCTCTGTCACCCAGGCTGTAATGCAGTGGTGTGATCTCGGCTCACTGCAACCTCTGCTGCTTGGGTTCAAGCGATTCTCTTGCCTCAGCCTCCCAAGTACCTGGGATTACAGACGTCTGCCACCATACCCAGCTAAGTTTTGTATTTTTATTAGAGACAGGGTTTCATCATGTTGGCCAGGCTGGTCTCAAACTCCTGACCTCCAGTGGTCCACCTGCCTCGGCCTCCCAAAGTGCTGGGATTATAGGTGTGAGCCACCACACCCAGCTGACACGTGTGTTTTCTGATTAATTCTTATCATGGCTGTGGGGGGAGGTATACTTATTTCCACATTAGATGATGTAATTGATGTTCAGAGAAGGTAAGGCACTTGTCCTAAGTCACACAGCTAGAATAACTGGATGTGTCAGAATTTGAACTCAGGTCTGTCTGTCTCCAAAGCCCTTGTTATTTTCATTGTTCCAAGCCTCTGCCCACTCTGGCTTCAGAGTGGAAAAATATGTGACCTACAGCCAGACAGAGATTTTTACAGAAAGGAAAAACATGTCTCGACTTTTTTTTAACCCTAATACGTGCCCTGGGTGTCCCAGGCTCCTGGGATTTTTCTTGCCTTGTGGAATCAGTCTCTGGGCCCTTCCACACAGCAGGTGCACAGCGGTCTCTTGGGAAGGATCTTGTAGGGGAAAACACACTAGGTTTGGAATGAAGAGGCTGGGGCTTGAATCTCAGCTCCTCCCTATGACTTCATTGGCCCTGTGACCTTGGGTAGACGGCTTAAAGTCTGTGAAACTTGATTCTTCATTTGTAAAATGTATGAGAACTCATTTGGGCAGAAAACCCATGCGATGTATTTCAGATATTTGTCCCCTCCAAATCTCATGTTGAAGCATGCTCCCCAGTGCATTGGAGGTGGGGCCTGGTGGGAGGCGTCTGGGTCTTGGGGGCAAGTACCCCATGAACGTCTTGGTGCCTCCCTGCAGTAATGATTCATGTGAGATCTGATGGTTAGAAACTGGGACCTCCTCTTTCTCTTGCTTCCACTCTCGCCATGTGACATGCCTGCTCCTGCTTCACCTTCCACCGTGAATAAAAGCTTCCTGAGACCTCACCAGAAGCTGAGCAGATGCTGATGCCATGCTTCTTGTAGAGCCTGCAGGATTGTGAGCCAAAGAAACCTCTTTTCTTTATAAATTACCCCGTCTCAGGTATTCCGGTGGAGCAAGGCAAAATGGACTAACACACCATATCAGGCTATCTTGAGCCAAGGAGGGAATGTGTGGGCTTTTATTTACTGGAAACTTTAAGCCGTAGACCTGGCTTTCCCCTTAGAGGTAGGGGTGTTAGCAGAAAGGGAAGACAGACTCTGCCTTTCCAAATTCCACTGCCCAACTTGCTCCCATCTCCCCAGGTGAATGACGTTTCTTCTTCCCCCGCTGTGTAATGTTCAGCCCAGCAGAAAGAGCTTCTTGTCTCCCGGTGGCACTGGCGACAGTTCTACGGTGAATGTCAGTGGCTCTGCCTGGCTTGGCTTGCTCACATGTCCTCTCTGGGAGCTGGAGTTAGCTTCATCAGAACCTTCCCTGAAAGTGGGGACTGGTTGGTTTCCAGTGGAAAAATGGGGCCAGGGGTCTTGGTCCATTTTGCTGTGCCGTAAAGGCATACTTGAGGCTGGGTAATTCATAAATCAAAGATTTATTTGGCTCACAATTCTACAGGCTGTACGAGAGGCATGGCATCAGCATCTGTGTCTGCTGAGGGCTTCAGGAAGCTTCCAATCATAGTGGAAGGAGAAGGGGTAGCAAGCGTGTCATTTGGTGAGAGAGGGAGCAAGAGAGATGCCACGCTCTTTGTAAACAACCAGCTCTCCTGTGAATGAAGAGAGCAAGAGCTCACTTATTACCTCCAGGCAGGCACCAAACCATTCAAGAAGGATCTGCCCTTGCGACCCAAACACCTCCCACCAGGCTCCCTCTCCAACACTGGGGATCACATTTCAACCTAGGATTTGGAGAGGAGAAGTATCCAAATCATGTTAGAGGTCCTATATCCAGGAGTGAGGAATAGACACTGGGCAGGTCCCTTTCTGCCCCTCAGGAAGCATTCAATAAGACAGCTACCTTCTGTAGGTGCTGACCACAGTCACTGACCATGGTAAACCCTTCGTAAATGCCAGCAGGCCTCTTCCCAGGATGCAGTGGGACCAATAGCCCACGGGGAGGGGAACCAGGCCCATCTCCACAGTGCATCCCCTATCCATCACCCCAGCCTTTGTGCCTGCACCCAACATGACAATCACAGTGTGGCTTGAGATGAGACTCTCTAATCCTATTACTCATTCATCAACCAGCAGATGAGAGCAGGCGCTGGATCGAACACTGCTGAGGAAGCTGGGAGATGCCTTCTTCACCGCTGTGAAACTGGGCTTAGCTCAGGCACAATAGGTGTGTAATTTAAGGTTTTGTTGAGGCAGAATCCAATCACATACTTGACTGGTGGATCACAGAGACTCACAGGCTAAAAGAATGAGATAATTCCACCTCACGCAAACACTGGCATTCAGCTTTGACTTAATGACAAATGTGTGACCAACCTTACATTGCTTCATTCTCTCTTTTTTGTTTTAATGCATTTCCACCTCCTTCCCCTCTCTCCTCTCTCCTGTATCCTCCTTGGTACACAGAGATAGAACGAGGCTTGGCAATGTCCTAGAGCCAGAAAATAAAGGCAGAGCAGCAGGAAGAAGCTTTCAAAATGGTGACTGGCAGGTGGGATTCGCCCAGTCCCCACTGCTCTGTGGCTTTCCCGTTTACAGCCCACATTGCAGTTTATATTCATAGCTTGTTTAACGCCCGTCCCCACTGGGAAGACGGTGGCTGCATCTTCCTTGATCCCCAGAACTGAGCACAAGCACCTAGCACAACCCAGGTGCCCAGTGGATTTTTTGTTGAATGACTTCGTGGAGCTTCCAGGGATGGATTTATTCTAATTCTTAGTGATCTTGGTTCTTCCTTTCCAGGAATGGTTCAGAATGAGGAAAGGCAGCAGGCAGGAGAGATGTATGGTCATATTCATTAGATGTTTTCTTTATTCATTTTTTGTCTGGTGGGGATTATTCAGTGTGGGATAGGGAAGGGTTGTAAGAAGAAATAGAACATTTAGTTTCTGATCCCTGTTAAGTGGTGCTATAACTGTTTATATAGGCTGGGCATGGTGGCTCATCCCTGTAATCCTAGCACTTTGGGAGGCTGAGGCATGCTGATCGCTTGAGGCCAGAAGTTCGAGACCAGCCTGGCCAACATGGTGAAACCCTGTCTCTGCTAAAAATACAAAAATTAGCTGGGTGTGGTGGCACGCACCTGTAGTTCCAGCTGCTTGGAAGGCTGAGGCAGGAGAATCGCTTGAACCTGGGAGGTGGAGGCTGCAGTGAGCTGAGATCGCACCATTGTACTCCAGCCTTGGTGAAAAAGCAAGTCCCCACCTCAAAACAAAACAAAACAAAATAAACAAACAAAAAAACCCCACAAAAAAGCTCTGTTTATATAATTAGAGAAAACACTATAAATGAGTTCACCCAACTTTGTGAGTTTCTTCAACTTACATTTATTCATTCAACAATCATTATATAATGGCTACCACGTGCCAGGCACTCTGCTAGGAACTGGTAATGCACGGTAATGCACTGGTGAAGAAAGGCATTAAATGGAACAGGCAACAAATAGTATGTAATGAGGAATAGCGAAGAGTGCTGTTTTAGAAGTGAAAAGGGTGCAGTGGTGTAGAGAATTACATTAGAAGGCAGTGGTTAGGGAGAAACTCTCTGTGAAAGGGACATTTGAGCTGACACCTGAAAGACAAGAAAGAGACATTTATTTCAAGATTTCAGGGGAGGCCACCAGGAGTCCAAGGCTAGGCTCCAGAAGAGAGACAGCAGGGTAAGCTGGGAGCCCTGGATTCAAGCTCTGGTCTGCTGTTTCTGTGTGCCACATCTCAGGACAGGTCATGCATCCTTTTGAGTCTCTTCTTAACCATATCTGCCAACTTCACAAGGTCTCTGTGAGGCTCCGCTATGGTCATAGTGTGTCATTTTGTACAATGATAAGCAGAATATAATTGCCAGGAATATTATTAGATTCATGTTTCTTTATCTCGTCGGCATATTGGGTGTGGGTGTGTAGGAAGGTGTGATCCCTAGCAATGAAAGTGGTCTGGGACCAATTCTGTGGAATCAGTTTCCATTCAATTTTCTTTCCTGGTACTTCCTTTTATGTCTGCCCTTGGCTGGCATTGTCCATGTAAATATTTTCTATTGGCAAAGAGCTAAACTGAGCTATAAAACCAGAATCCTGGGTAGTTGCCTCCATAAGTAATTGGAGATGAACGTGACTCTCATCATTCCTGCCCTGGCCTCACAGGGGATAGATTTTGTAGCCAACAGTAATTGAACATTTACTAACTGCCAGATACTTATACTATTTCATTTTTACTAAAATCCTATTCTAAAGACAAGGAGGCTGGGCACGGTGATTACACCTGTAATCCCAGCACTTTGGGAGGCCGAGGCAGGCGGATCACTTGAGGTCAGGTGTTCCAGACCAGCCTGACTAACACGAAGCCCCGCCTCTACTAAAAATACAAAAATTAGCTGGGCACGGTGGCGCATGCCTGTAATCCCAGCTACTCGGGAGGCTGAGACAGGAGAATCGCTTGAACCTGGGAGGCGGAGGTTGCAGTGAGCCAAGATCACGCCATTGCACTCCAGCCTGGGCGACAAGAGCAAAACTCCGTCTCAAAAATAAAAAATAAAGACAAGGAAACCAAGGCTTTTAAAGGTTAAGTGAACTTACTCCAGGTTCCTCAATAACACAGTGGCAGAGCTGATTTGAATACTTCTACTACTATCATTACCATTACAAGCACTAATAATGATAGTTTCTATTTATCCAATGTTCATTGAGTGCCATTACTATATTGTTGTTGAGATGTCAGTTATTATTGTAGTCGATTTTCCTAAGCAGGTAATTTTTTAAAATTTCAAGATGCTTTTAAGATCTTCTCTTTGTCTTTGGTGTTCTTTTACTAAGGTATGTCTAGATGTCAATGTTTATTTATTTATTCAGCTTGGGGTTCCTGAATCTCAGGACTGCTGACTTTCATCAATTTTGGAAAATCCCAAACCACTTTTGTTGAATATTGTCCCCCCTCACTACAGTCTCTTTCTGGAACTCAAATTAGATGTATGTTAGATGATTTTCCTCTAACTTCCCTGTTTTTTTAACCTCTCTTCCAAGCTTTTCACTTCTATTTTTCACTGTGCTACAGTCTGAACGATAGTCCTCCTGTGTTAGGGATATTAACTGGGGATACATTCTAAGACCCCCAGTGGATACCTGAAGCCACGAATAGTACCAAACTTTATATATACTATGTTTTATAGAGCATATACTGAAACCATGGAAAGTAAAACCACAGATAGGGAGGAACTACTCTACTTCCTTTAAACTTGTCATCCGGGGCACTAATTTCCCCTCAACTGTGTCTAATTTATCTAATTCATCCATTTCTTCTTTTAAATTGAAGTGTAAATTACACAGAGAAAAGTGTAGAAATCATAGGTTTACATCTTGACGAATTTTCACAAAATGAACATACATACAGGACCCTAACCAAGGTGAACAAACAGAACATGGTCAGCATCTCTGAAACTGACACGTGCTCCTCCTATCATCATCTACTTTCTCCACAGAAATGACTCTTCTGACTTCTAACACCATAGATGGTTTTGCCTGTTTTCAACTTTACATAAATTGAATAACATGATTGCACTTTTTTGTGTCTGACTTTACTCAATAGTATGTTTTTTTATTTTTTGTTTTTTATTTTTTTGAGACAAAGTCTGGCTCTATCATCCAGGCTGAGTTGCAATGGTGCAATCTCTGCTTACTGCAACCTCCACCTTCTGGGTTCAAGTAATTCTCTTGTGTCAGCCTCCTGTGTAGCTGGGATTACAGGTATACACTACCACACTTGGCTAATTTTTGTATTTTTAGTAGGAACAGGGTTTCACCATGTGGGCCAAGCTGGTCTTGAACTCCTGACCTCAAGTGATGTGCCTGCCTTGGCCTCCCAGAGTGCTGGGATTACAGATGTGTGAGCCACCACACCTGGCCAATGGTAAGTTTTTAAGATTTGTCAATGTTGTGTGTATTATCAACATCTAGGCATCTAGGAGTTTCACTTAGTTCTTAAAACATGAGGAACATGCTTGGTTTTAGTATTCTGTTTGTGTTTCTTTAAATATCTGCAGACTTTGTACGTCTTATTCTCATGGTGCTTTGTTCCCTTGTGGTTTTGTGATGTGGGGCTTGTGAAGCCATGTTCTCTGGCCCTTTATCTGTAGAAATTTTTTGACGTCTATTTTCTTGGGCATGACTCTAGAGAAAATTTGCATTTGTTCTTGCCAGACTTCCTGATTAGTCACCAGCAAAGGACCACGTTAAAACAAATGGCTTAGGGCTTTCGGTGCTGTATACATAGGTATGGTAAATGGATTCTTACCCCAAACCCAAGTTAAGCTTGTGAGTAGGAGTTCACAGTGCGGACTGGCAAAAGTCCCATGATCTCTCCTGTGTGGAATGGTGGCTTTTTGTTTTTGTTCCCTTTATTTTTCTAGTAACATCGTTATTGAGGTATGGGATGATGTTTTTCGTGTTAATTAACTCACTGAGGGGGGTCACGTTTCTGGCTTTATGCAGGGGGTCCCAATCTAAACAGCCACCTTGCTTAGGTTCCCAAGCCTTGTCTTCACCCCTCCACACATCAGAGACCCTTACAAACAAAGGCGAAGTCCACCAGGTGTTAGCAGCTGCTCCCCACGCAAACACTAGTTCATGCTTACTTACTCTCCGCTTCTGAGAGTACTTTCTCATTGTTTCTGGCCTCCAAGGGTTGCACCTGATTTTCCTACCAGCTCACCCATGCATTTTAAAAAATATTGTATCCAACGTATCTGTGTATGTATGCCTATGATGTAGCAGGAAGGTTTTCTCTTAACATCTATTCTGCTATCATGCTGGGCCAGGTAAACAAGCTCTTTATATGCAATATCTCATTTAATCCCAGAAACAAACCCTCAAGGTTAGTAATCAGGAAAATCTCCATTTTACAGAAGAGGAAACTGAGACTCTGAGAGGATGAGCAACACATCCAGAGTTGCCCAACTGATACAGGGCAGAAGCAGATTTAGATCCAGGTCCTGTGACCCTGGTGCCTATGTCAGTAAATATGACACTTGCTGAAGTTGGTGTCCAGGATGGCTTGGGTTTCACTCCAGGTCTCAGGGCCAATAGAGCAATCACATTATTGAGAGGACCTGGTCAGTTGCCAAGGCTGGTGCCTGCAGGGCAAACAACGGCCAAGCTTTAGAGCTAGGATCCAGGCTGGACACAGGATTAGGCTGTCTCACTGGCTTCTTTGGGAGGTAGAGATGGCCACATGGAAAGGTGTCATTTGCTGAATTGAGCATCTTCAGATATCATAAATGTGACAGTTCAGACGTAGGGAACATCCCAGGGGAAGAAATCTTGGTGGATGGAACATTTCAGGCCATTAGGCTATTACAAAGGGAGGTTCTTTGAGTGTAGCCTCATAACTAGGCTTCCCGAGTCACCCAGGGAATGCTCCCATGGTGTGCCTCCCCCCGTTTGGGTGTCCTGATCCCTCTTTATTTTTCTCTCAGCCCCACTCCCCAACCTAGTTTAGTCTGGTGGGCTCCATGGTGCAGTCCCCTCTAGCCTTTTCCCGGTTGGGATCTGGACTCCTGGGTTCCAGAGCTGGGTGAACAGGAACTAGGGATGGGGATCTGGAGTGCCTTCATCTCTGTGGCATTTGTCCCACTTGCTGGGGAAGAGTGTGCCAGGCTCCTAGTTCTGAGCCAGTGCCTTTTTCTCCAATGGGTGATTGCTTGCATATTAGTTAGAAAAGAGGTTCAAAGAGTTGGAAGTATAGAAACTAACTCTTGTTGAGCATTTGCTGTGTGCCAAGCACTTGTTTTACGGTAATGAAACAGGAGTTATTTCATTCCGATAATTTTTTTATTCTTATTTTCCTTTTTTTGAATGCCATTAGAGTTCATTTTCATCGTACATCATTTTTCATTGCATTCTGTTTGGAGAGTGTGACATGGGACATGTGGTGTAGCCCACCAGGTCAGAGCCTGAGCTCAAGTCCCAGCTTTTCCACCTTCCACCTGTGTGACTGTGAGTCTCCCTGAGTCTCAGCTTCTTCACCTGCAAAATGGGGATATGAAGAATAGCGCCTTTGGAGAACTTCCTGGAGTGCGGGAGACATTGTTGGGGTGCTGACTATAACCCCCTGTCCCACTTGAGAGGTCCCCTGTTGTTAGTTCCCCTACTTGCCAATGGCTTTGCATCTCAGGCTCTGCCTGAGAATGTTCTTGAGAACTGCAAGAGGAACAGTTTGGAAAATTAAAGTTTCAAGAAAGACCCTCACCCGAAGAGGGTTGGGAGATGGTGGGTAAATGCCTCAGATTCTTTCCCCTTGGTGGGACCATTCTGTGTTGTCTTCTGCAGCCTCTCAGAGGGTTGCCAGCAAGATTAAGCCCAGCTGTCCATCCTGGGAAACTGCTCCTTAATGCACCCTGCAAAGACGTTTCTTCCTCCTTGTCTGACTTCCTTGCCGTCTCACTGTGCTTCCTGAGGTCACCTTCCAAATCAACATGTGCACCTGGATTCTTGTCTCAGTCTGAATTGTTGGGGGGTAGGCCCAACCTAGGAGTGGAGGGGAAATGAGCTATGATGAACCCTGTCCCTGGCATGCATCCACCTCAATACCTGCCCTTTTTGGTTTGCTTCCCACTGTACATCGCCTTGGGGATGCTCCAAGCCCCATTCTGAGATGTTGCTTTGTTGCTTGAGGATAACAGGACACTGGGCTTATTGGGGTAAGGGATATAGTATTGGAATCACACTGCTTGTTGTGTTTAAATAGCAGAATCCTTGCCTGGCGACATCAGCCCATGTGCCATCATGAAGCTGCCAGCTGGGTGGCAGTGACTTCTTGACCTGCAGATCTTGCTCTGTGAAATGGCAATGAATTTTAACATTTATTTCTGCTAAAACACTGAAACCTGCAGCCAGTGGGCTGGTGTCCCCAGATGGTAGGCTTTGGCTGGCCTGAGTGGGTGGGAACCCTTTTCCTCCCATCCATGCAGACATCTAACCCAAGCAGGGGCTCTATGACCTGTCCCTGAAATGGATGGAGGTGGGCCTAGCGCAGCCAGCCGTGGTCAGGACTTTGGCCATTGGTCTTCGGCTGAGTGGTAGGGGCCGGTTCTCCATGGCTGGGACTTGGTACAAGGTTGGTTTATCCTCTTCTCTGTGATTTGCCACCACCTACTATTTATCACACTCTACATGCCACACTAAGCGCTCTGCAATCCACAACAACCTTGCCACGTGGGTATTCTTACTTCTCCCATTTTACAGATGAGAAAATGGAGGCTCTGGGTGGGAAAGTGACTTGCCCCAGTAGACTCTGATGGTAAGGGGAAGGCCAATTAGCAGCCAGGGTGACTCCGAGGCAAGGAGGGAAATGGGAGTCTAGGGCAGAGCTCCAAGGACAGTGGTGCTGCTCAGAGAACTTCCTGGTGGAAGTCCCTCTCCTCCTCTTTTCCCGTGGAGAGAGGCAGCAGGGCTCTTGGGAGCGTGACTTTTTGGGCAGTGGCTCAGTGGGCTTCTCGGGAAACGGTGAGGCCGGGGAGCCAACACAGGGGGGCGTCATGTCCCCTTCCTTCTTGTGTGGGTAGTTCCTTCAAAGCTGGCAGAGGGGAGAGGAAAGGTAGCCTTCGAAGAGGCCTCCAGGCATGCAGGAATCTGTTCCCAGCTGTGCGAGGCTGTGCTGAGAGCCTGGGATTTACTGTACTCCAAGCAGTGACATTCCAAATTTAAAAGGCATCGGGCACACCCCTGCCTCCTCCCATGCTGGGGTCATGGGGCCAATCTGTGGAACAGAGAGAATCACCTGGAGCTGGATTGCACCAAAATCTGCCTCTTATAGGACAGGCCTTGATGATGGTGAAATTGAACGGCAATTGGTGAGAATGAGCGGAGGAATGCTGAAGTCCTTCCTCTGGAATAGGAGCTACATCAGTGGCGTGACATTTCATTGACATATCATCATCATCATCATCATTTTTGTCATCATTGTCATCATTAGCATCCTCATGCTAACTTTCTCTCAGCAGTTACCATGTAGCAGATGCTACTCTAGTCCTTAGCTTATATCGTCCGATTTTAAAGCTCATAGCCTCCTTGAGGTTGGATCAGGCTGCTAACCACACAACATGTGAGTGTGAACGAGATGTGGTCAAGTGATACGGACTGGATCTCAGCCCCCACTGGCCTTGGTTGAGCACCTTTGGGCAGCCCACAGACCACACAACTATAGTGTCCCCGGATAACAACCAACATGGTACCCATTGTTCAGATGAAGAAACTAAGGTCAAGAAGTACTAAGCCTGAGGTCACACAGCCAGTGGGTGGCTGAGTCAGGATTCGAACCAAGACCTGCCTGAGTCCAAAGCTGCTGGAATTCACAATGACACCACATTTTATAATCACACCATTTTATAAACACTCTTGGGTGCACTGGGAGGGGGGTGGGGGAATAGGGGTCCATCTATAAAGATGCCTTTCATTAAAACCTTGTAATTACTAGACTTGTGTAAAAAGAAGATAATTTGCTATAGTTTTAAAGTCATCACTGGAGGGGAAAAAACCCCCACAACAACATGTAAATAGTATTAGCTGCTCTCCAACTTTGTTGAATTTAGCTGATGTTTTTGCTGTTGACTTTCCCAGCTATCAGCTTAACTATATAAATCCAGTTGACGTGTCTTTATTCAGATAAAACTCTAATACTGCAAGTGTAGCAAATTAGATGCAAATGCCCCTTTTTTATTTTAAGTATACTTAAAGCTGCCTTTCCAATGCAAATTTTATAGGAAATCTCAACCAGCTAGGACAGGCGTCCTAGCTGTCAGCAGGCAAACGCTTTCATTTTGGTCTCAGGCAAGGGAGCTGCCTGCTTTTTTTCTTTTTGCCCCTGCAGACTGAGATAATTAAAACTACAGAGAAATAGTTTTAAATATACATGATACACACAGTTCCTTAAATTATGGGATAATGCATAAATTCACCCATTACCATATTTGATAGCGGCCTCGCTGACCAAAGCTGGGAGGTGGGGGCAGCCGGTGAAGCGATTTTCTCCAACAACTTGCTTCCCTTGTCAACAACCTCGCAGCTCCTATCACTTCACCTGGTGTCCTAAGGAGCCCTGGTAAAGGTTCAAAGAGAGGTTGTGAACACGCTCATTAAAAAGGGATTGCTATGTGTGTGTTTTTTTTTTTTTTTTTTTTTTAAGAAATAAAAATGTTAATGGCAACTTTTTTTTTCCTCCTTTTTCCCCCAGCAGTTCTCAGTCTCCTTGGAATACATATCCATTTCGGCTTTGATTTGTTGAGCTCCCTGAATGAGTTTATCCAAACAATGTGAATTTACTCAGATCTCTCTCAAATCCCACATCTCTTGTGGTTGATAAAGCTGACTTTAGCTAAGAAGGGCTGGATCAGTGTGATTTGAAATTCACATTGAAAATGATAAGGGCTTTGCTGGAAATAATAAGCACAGTCAAATGCTGTCAGGAGGAAACAGTTGAGCGTGCGGGGAGAAATTTGGTAAGGCCCTGCCCTGCCCCCCCTTCTCTTTCTAGAATCAAGGTAGGGAAATGGGGGGAAAGGTGACTGGGGCTCTGCTTAGACAGACACTTAAGCTTTGCAGATGAGGGGGCTGATAGTTCTAAAGAGCTTTGTGCAGTAGCTTCATTCTTTTTAATTAGAAAATGGCAGTCATTTCTTCATAGTGATGGACGTTCTCCTCTTCCTGTGGGGTTTGGGGTGGCAGTGACCATTGGCTGCCATGGTGCCTGACACCAGTTGAAATCTCTCTCTCTCTCCCTCACTCGATTCCTTTTTGAGCACTTAACATATGCCTGGTACTGGGCTAAATGTTTTCTCATTTTCTCCTTCCAACCCTATGAGGCAGCGAAATTATTATACCCATTTTACAGAGGTGAACATTGAGGCTAACTTCGGGTCCAGGAGCCTAGTCAAAGTTCCATCAGGATTTGCCACTAAGTCCCTGCTGCTGAGTCCTAAACACTCATTCTCTTTCCCTCTAGCTGGCAGACTGAGACCTAATGCCTTAAAGGAAGAAATTGGTTTGGAATGTCATTCTTAAGACATTCTAAGGGAAGATGTTTCCCTGGAACATGTTAACCAGTGGCACTAAAGGGGAGGAGAGGGAGTGGGGTATGAGGGCGGGAACCGACATTCTGGGAACAGAGTGGAGCAAAGAGTAGGATCTTTACTCGGTGAGTGTGATTTGAGTAGACCAGGGCTTTTGACCTGGGCACTGCTTATATTTGGAACTCTGTGTGTGTGTGTGTGTGTGTGTGTGTGTGTGTGTACGCGGGGGTGGCAAGGCTGTCCTGTGTGTTGTAGGGTTCGCACCATCCCAGACTCTACCTACCAGATGCCAGCAGTACTTCATCCCCAGTTATGACGACTTCAGATGTCCCCTGATATTGCCAGATATCTCACAGGGGAACAAAATCACCCCAGTGGAGAAACGCTGAAATAGACGTGGATCCTTCAGAGCCTGGATTCCTCATTTTCCTTAAAAGGCAGGTTCCATGCGGGTTATGGCTCCTCCTCCCCGTTTCCCTTTGTCTCAGAAGACCCCACTTTCACACGCCCTCCTAAGCAGCTAAGAGCAACCTTCCTTGGAAATAGGTGGATCAGAGGAGCTTTGCCATTGAAACCTTTTTTCCAATTACAGTAATTATTCCCTCTCGTCTTCACCATCAGGGCAGTCGGATAAGGCGCTAGACTTCTCCTTGCTGCCTTAATCTATACGATTCCAGTTCTGCCTTGATGAATGACTTTTCTGAATGCTTCTGCCTTGTGTGGTGTGTGTGTGTGTGTGTGTGTGTGTGTGTGTGTGTGTGTGTGTGTGTGTGTGTTTTAGGGGGAGCGCTGTGGCCAGGCTGGGGCTGGGGGTGGGGGTGGGGTGCATTAATTCTTCCCAGTCCTTGTCCCTTGGATGCCTCGCAGCCCAGGGCGGCCCCACTGCAGCAATCCTTTTCCCACCAAGCTGAGCTCACAGCTGACCTCTCTCTTCCCCTTAGCTCGGGGCCTCCTCTCTCCCTGCTTCCACCCTCCACCTGGGCCGCCTCTCCTGACCCCATGACTCCGTGTTTCCTAACCAATGCTGCTAATAGCCACTGATCACCGAAGGGCAGTTTAAATTCTATTTAGACTTAAAAAGGGGTGGGGAGGGGGAGAGCAAAACTTCAAAAGCTGTTTCCTGCAAGCAGGGCGGAAGCCAAGTCCGGCCATCAGCAGCAGAAGCCGGATCGATATTTCAGCACCATCCCCTGGCTGGGGTTTCGAGGAACTTTTATTATGATTGCGGTTAAGCTGTTCTAAAGTGGAGCATCGTTTATAAAACAAACGGATCCCTTCCAAATAGGTTATTTTCCTGGTTAATGACCGATGGTCTGCCCCGGGGTCTGTCTGAGTTGCGATTCCAGATGGGAACAGACACTACCAGCCCAATTATCTTTATTAAGTGTTTTTCCTCCCCCTTTCTGAAAAACGAAATGGCAGCCAGCTCCGCTGTCCCCTCTTCCCCTTGCTCTCACCCTGCGCCATTTCCTGCATTCGCCTCATTATGGACAAGTATGTCCTTTAAGACACAGAGACTAATGAGGCGGTTTTATGAGACTAATACATTTTAAATTTTAACACTGGAGCTAGCATCTTTAATTGTACAATTATACATTCATTTGGCACACACTGTCTCTCGCTGTCTTTTTTTTGCTTTAAAAGATAACAAAACCACAGGTGACCAAAGGCATGTGAAAAGACCGAATTTATGTCATTCTTTAGGGTACTAAATCATGCAAGAATAAAAATTGTTTTTCTCCTGGTAGATTTCTTAAGCAAAAGTAGTTCGCTACTGTTTCAATGAGAATGATTTTTTTTTTTTTTTAACTGGAGCAAGGAAGGATGGGAGAGGGTTAAATTATATCTTATTGCAAACTTCTATCTTTACAGTCGTCTATTTCTACATATAAAGCCTGTAGCTAGAAAACATTTTGAGAATGAAAGAAATCTTGATATTCTGTGGCCCAGCAGCTGGTGAGAGAGAGAGAGAGAGAGAGAGAGAGAGAGAGAGAGAAGCTACATATCCTGTCTCTAACAAAAGCCTGCTGCATTCCCTACCTGACAGGACTTTATCGGGGAGTAATAAATAAGGCTGAATTATTGATGATGAGAACTGCTAATATTATTATGACCTCAATTAAGTGCTTTTTTCAGACACATTAGCAACAAAGGGTCTTCCCTCTCCTGGTTGCTGTTTTTCCCCCCCAGGCCCCACTTTACATTAAAATCTAATTGATCAAACCTATTTGCCATTCGCACAAGAGTGATCACCATAAGGGGTCATCTATCAGCATGGACTCCTCATCCGGCGATTAACACCTTTTGTTGCCGGCCTCAGTTCTGTACCAGCTGAGAGGATCAGAGAAGCAGGGCCTCCCATCTGTGTGTGTGAGGTCTGACTTGTAGGACCCTTTAATTACCTCCTTTAACACCCTTGCGAAACACAGAAGATGTCCTTGCTTTTGAGGAAGTCCTGCCAGGCAGGCTTGGGGTCACAAGATGGCACCCTCCTTATCTGGAGCAGAGGTGTCCTGGTGGGGACCTTGCTGTCTCCACGCCTTCCGCTCACTGCCCACTCCCCCATCTCCCTGTCACATGGGCTGCTCCAGGGAGTCTCTGTGTCCTGTCTTCAAGGAGTTTGGAACTTGGTGATGAGTATGGGAGTGGATGAAGTGTGGAGAGAAGCCCTTATCAAAACCTGAGGCTGGGGCTGGGCTGAAAATGGAGACCTGCAAACTCCTACCCCAGGGAGTGGAGCTCCCCATGAGCTCCCGGCCTGTGGTCACTCAGGACCATGCACCACCCATAATCCCCTTGAAATGTGTACACAATTATGTTTACATGTATTTTTCGGGAGAGGGTTAGAGTTTCCATTAGATTCTCAAATTTGTCCATGACCCCAGAGTGGGTTAGAACTATTTTCTCAGGAACACCTTTATACCTTTAATTTTATTTGTTTTATTTTTTAATTTAGACAGGGTCTTGCCCTGTCACCTAAGCTGAAGCGCAGAGACACAATCGTAGCTCACTGCAGCCTTGAACCCTGGGCTTAAGCACTCTCGCCTCAGCCTCATGAGTAGCTAGGACTATAGGAACGTGCTGCCACATTCAGCTAATATTTGGATTTTTTTGTATAGATGGGGTCTCCCTATGTTGCCAAGACTGGTCTCAAACTCCTGGCCTCAAGAGATCAGGAGCTTCTTAAATGGCAAAGGTCTTTCATGGGTTTGACTCTCAGGCAGGAGTCTCTGGTTTTGGGAATGCGAGGAAGCCATTGGGATGAGCTTGGCTCTTGGTGCATGGTGTGATGTCGGGTCAGACTCTCTCTTTCACCTCCTTTCCTGGGTCTTTGTCTTCTCTGCCCATTTGGTCAAAAGAAAAAATGCTCATCAACTTTCTGCTTCCAGTAGTTAGTGTAAGAGTGGGCTTTCTAAATGAGCGCAGCTTGTACAGAACCTGCCACTGGGTGTTGGAAGTAATGAGGATGTAGGCAACGCCTTGCACAGGCTGTATTGCTGCTGATGGAGAGGAAGCAGGTCCCAGTGTGGCCCAACGGGAATGCTCTTGGGGTGACCTTGGACAGCTCGGAGCACTATTCAAGGTCATGTTTTTGGCTCGCCCAACTCCACCTACCCACCATGAAAATCACATTATCATTTTTTTCCTGATTATAAATCAATACATTCGCAAATCAGTCAGAAAAGATTGAAGGCTGGGCGCATGACTCATGCCTGTAATCCTAGCACTTTGGGAAACCTAGGTGGCAGATTGTTTGAGCCGGGAGTTCAAGACCAGCCAGGGCAACATGGTAAAATCCTGTCTCTACAAAAAATACAAAAAATTAGCTGCGTGTGGTGGTTTGAGCCTATGGTCCCAGCTATTTGGGAGACTGAGGCAGGAGGATCACTTGAGCCCAGGAGGCAAAGGTTGCAGTGAGCTGAGATCAGTTTGTGCCACTGCAAGTTAGCCTGGATGACAGAGTGAGACCTGGTCTCAAGAAAAAAAAAAGGGTGAAACATTACCAAATCTTCACATTTTGGCCTACCTCAATTTTTATTCTTTTTCTTATGCAAATAACAATAGAAAGATATCCAGGAAAATTTAAAAAAATTTAAGAAGGGAGCTACGTGTATTATTTCTTATTTTTCTTATTTACATAGTAACGTACATTGTAAACATCTTGCCATGTGAATAAGTATTGTTTGGCATCATCACTTGAAATGACTGAATAATATTGAATTGACTAGATTTACTGTATTTGCCAATCCCTTCTTGCTTGGTGTTTAGGTGGTTTCTACTTTTGTCTATTAGAAAGAGCGCTGCAATAAATGTCCTGATAGAAACATGAGGTACTTACCTGATTACGTTCTTAAGATGGATTTGTAAAAGTAGAATTTCTGGGTTAAAGGGTTTGTGTTAATATTTTTTATTTACAATATAGATTAAAGGATAAGATGCATCCTTTTTTTTAACTTTTAAGACATCGTAAAAGGGCATTTTCTGTCAAATATTTGTCCAAAGCAAGGAGGTTTGGAAGAGAGGAGAGTGGAGTCACATAAGGGCTGACTCGGTGAGTTTTCTTTCTCCAAGAGTGAGTCTGAAGGGCCTAGAGCAAATAGGCTTAGTTTTCTGCCCAGTGGAGGCTGAAGTAGAGACAGATCTTTGGCCTCTTCTGGAAGTGCTGTTGAACGACTTGGCCCCCTTCGATACACAGATCTCCTCCAGGTCAGTAAAGAGGCTTTGAGGCTCGCAGTGGTGATGATCATGGGCTGGCTCACCCTTATCTCAGAGCTCCGATCTGACGCAACCAGTCCCCATGCCAGGCGGCCAGGCGGGGGTCGGTCTGCCCACAGCCCCTCCAGAGAATGGGGCTAAGCAGAAGGCGGCACGGTCATGAAACATTCTGCCGCGAAGTGCAGCTTGTCCATTTAGCACTGCCTAGTGGCTTTTCAGCTCATGTTGTCTTAATTCAAGTTGTCATTCATAGACAAGTAGAAAACTAAAATCAATAAATGGTGAAAATGGGCTTTAAAGGCAAACTGAAGTCACAGAGGAGGGAGAGAAACAGCATCCATTTCCTCAATGGATTATGTTTTTCCTTCCTATTTAGAATGACTGGATCTGGGGCCTGCGTTTTTTTTTCTTTTTTTTTTTTATAAAAGGAAGGGAGAAGAAGACAAATACATATCTCTTTTAAAGATGTACAGAGTGTTCATTGGATAAAATCTCAGGCCTGGAGCATCATTTGATTGGGCTACAGAGAATGATGAGGATGATGATATTTGGGGAGAAGTCTCTATTTTCTCCTAGAACCGTAGCAGGTATATTTGGGGATGTCTGTCTGTCTGATTGCTATGTTACTTCCCTTAAGTTTGTGCCCTTCTCTGGGCCAAGTCTTCTCAGTTGGAAAATGGAGTTGGACAAGGTGCAGTGATTTTGCAGACTGTTCTCTGGTGAGAAACCACAGCAGATGTGCCTCAGGAAGCATCAGGATAGGAGTGGGGTTTAGGTGGAAGGGGCTCTGGTCCTGCAGCTGAACCTTGACAGAACAGCCCTGGGCTCCTGCCAAAGATTTCATTCAAAGTTAGAATTTCATGGCAGAGACAATCATTAGGAAAAAAATCACCAAAAGAGGGTTTCCAAGTTTCCTTCCACTTCTGAGGGTTATAAACATCTGTTACATGTCTACAAGTTATTTCTGAAAACCTAGCTTGGACTAATTCCACCTTCTTCCTGTGATTAGTGTAGAACTGACAAGAGTAGAAAAGGTGCCAGGTCCAGGTAGGGGAGGGAGTGCTGGTTCCAACTATTCCTGGAAATACTGAAGGACTCTTTTGTGACAAATGGGACATCTCAGCCTGGGTTGTCATCTCATGGGCTTGGGTGTCAGAGATGGAACGAGGGGAGACACAAGTCATACCAGGAATAAATTTCAAACCAAGAGACGATTGTATCAAACCACAAATAGGGTAATACCATTTAGGTGGCACTCTGTGACCCAATCTCTGTGGCAAAACCAGGAAACAATTTCCTGTGTTTCTTTTGAAGAAACCAGACCTTCTGTCTATTGGCACTAACTGGTGGCCTAGAAGAGGAAGAAGAAAGAAGAGGCTTCTTTGGCAATCCCAGTCATTGACATCTTTCTCTCCCAAACCCACTCCCACCTCTACCTGCCTAAAAAAAAAATCAAAGTCGGATTTGGGCTTGCCACACAGATCTAGACAGGTCCCCTAGCAGCCTCTTTCTATGAGTTTGTTACCACTAGGCCCTTCCTATTTAGAAATTCTGGAGTCTCTGAGAGGCAGACTGATTTGCCCAGCCCAAATATAGAAAACCACTAAGGGTCAGTAAAAAACTCATTGGCAAGAGGAATAGAAATTCGAGCTCACCTGTATTTCGGACATACAAAAGCAGCCAACGTGTTGGGAAAACTTTCTAAGAAATGTAGCACTGAAAAGTTGACTCGGAGCTAGAGAGCTGGTGCTGGCAGTTAGCTGGTTTCGTGAGGTGGGAATATACTGAGCCTCCTGGTGGGAACGGAGACCTGAAGTCTGAACAGTTGTGGATGATCTCCCTATAACCAGCAGCAGTGATGTTGAATCTACCTTCCTGTCAAGCAGCCAGTATTCCAAAGGCCTGGGGCTGCTGTATTCACTTGACTTCTGAGATAAGTGGACCTGGAAGTGCAAAGAAAAATCTCTATCCATGCCCTGGCCGAACGCAGCAACCTTGGGGTGAGACAGATGCAAAAGTGGTCCCACTTTTCCTCGAGCTGTTTCTACAAGTCAGTTTGATTAGGTGTTATCCAAAGGGGCCTCCAGGCCGGACGTGGTGGCTCACGCCTGCAATCCCAGCACTTTGGGAGGCTGAGGCAGGTGGATCATTCGAGGTTAGGAGTTTGAGAACAGCCTGGCCAACACAGTGAAACTCTGTCTCTATTAAAAATAATAATAATACTAATAATTAGCTGAGCATGGTGGTGCGTGCCTGTAATCCCAGTTACTCGGGAGGCTGAGGTGGGAGAATCGTTTGAGCCCTGGAGGCAGACGTTGCAGTGAGCAAGATCATGCCCCTGAATTCCAGCGTGGGCCACAGAGCAAGACTCCATCTCAAAAAAAAAAAAAGAAAAAAAGCAGGGGATTGGGGGGGAATCCATCACATGCCCATCAAAATATGTTCTCATTTTATTTTAATTTTTTAATTGAATTTTATTTTCGTTTTTAGAGACAGAGTTTTACTCTGTCGCCAGGCTGGAGTGCAGTGGCACGATCTCGGCTCACTGCAACCTCTGCCTCCTGGGTTCAAGCAATTCTCCTGCCTCAGCCTCCCAAGTAGCTGGGACTACAGGCATGTGTCACCAGGCCCAGTTAATTTTTTTGTATTTTTAGTAGAGATGGGGTTTCACCATGTTGGCCAGGATGGTCTTGATCTCCTGACCTCGTGATTCACCCACCTCCCAAAGTGCTGGGATTACAGTCGTGAACCACCACGCCTGGCTGAATTTTTTTTTTTTTTTATAGCGATGGGGTCTTGCTATGTTGCCCAGGCTGGTCCCAAACTCCTGACTTCAGGCAATCCTCCCTCCATGGCCTCCCACGGTGGTGGGATTACAGATGTGAGCCACCGTGCCCAAGTCATAATAGCTTCTGACATTTAATGAGTGTTTACCCTGGGCCACACACTGTTCAAAGCCTTTGACATGTACTCACTTCACAGATGAACACACTGAGGCTCAAACAGGTGAAAGTGGTAGAGCCAGGATTGGATTCTGACTCGAGTCTAGGTGTGTAATCCTGAGACTATTTTGTCTTTGAAACCACATCAGTCTACATTTAAAGGATGAGAGAGAGAAAAAGAGAGAGAAGCCTGAAGGCTGGAACCTTCCATGCTTGATCTTGGCCATGATCAATGCTCTATCTCAGGGGGTCTCCAGGAACCGTGCACTGAGAGCAGGCACGGGGCTGCTCTGTCCATAGCTGAGGCTTCAATCCCAGCAGCCCCCAGTTCAGTGTTCTGCTGCGACAGGCTGGGCCACATGGCACACCCCCTTTGCCCAGATTACAAGGAAGGGAAACAAGAGGAATGTTCTCTGTGGCTGAGATACAGGCCCTCTGAGATGGGGACAGTTACAAATGCAGAGGGACAGGCCAGCCCCTCTTAGGAAGGCACAGCCCATGCTCCTGTGATTGGACTAGAACTCCCTATTTGAGGGCCTGGTCCATGGAGATGGCTTCCAACCTGGCCAGTGACGGAAAAGACCTGTGCCTGGCTCCTATGGGAAGAAACCCACTCTCTCTTTTATCGTCACTCTGCCTCTCACAAGCGGTTTCCAAGGTGGCAATGAGGATGACTGTTCACAAATCAGCAAAGTGCAGAGCTCTCGCTGTGAGATGCTTAATTTTTGTGAGTTGCGGAACCCTATTTATTTTATGTGACAGCCTCTTCCTTCCCCTGCCGTGACAGAGTGTTCTGTGGGGTATGTTATGATCTTTAATTAAAGGGAACTTAATTTGGTTTTGAGGCAGCCTTTGTTCATTGGCGACACCCTAGGGTGTTTTAAAACCAGGTTTTGGAATCATTGCCATTGAAGCCTGGAGTCTAAGGCAGACTCACTCCTATGGACCGACTCTGGTTGCCCGGATATCAGGGAATATGTGTCCCCCTCGCCCCCCTCCCGCACCTCCATGGAGAAGCTGGAACTTTACCAGGCTTTTCCCACTTGCCTTGGGATTTTCTGCCCATCTTCCCAGGAACACCCAGCAGGCCCCATGAATGGACTCTGGGCCAAAATGATGTTTGAGAAGGGGACGGACCATTTAGATGACAAATGGGCTTCAGGGCACTGTCAGAACGTCCAGGCGATGGGGACTATTAACGGTCACATGGAGGCGGCCGCATCTGTGAAGGCAGAGCGGGTCGGTGGGTCCCCACTGCTGTGTTTACTGCTCCTTAATGTGGTATTGTTTACTCACAATTAAACCTTTTACCATTAATTTAACTTTCAGATGCTGAAATTGGTCACACAGCCTCGAGTCCCAAGGCCCGGACAGATGTGTTCTATACACTTGTTTAAACACGGCGCTCATTAGGAGGTAATGCATGTATGGCAAGTTGATTACACCACAAAGCAGGATGCTTTATCATGGGGGCCTCTCAGGAGGCGGCGGGAGGGGCGGTCAGCTGCCGCTGTCACTCTTCCCCCCTCGGATCCTGAGTGACGGCTCGGCCGGCCACCTCCTCAGCCGCCTGCTCGGAAGTACACAGCTTCCCGTCAGAGCGCCGCCGAGCTGCCTGGGAGGAGGTATTAATTGTTGTCAGCCTCCATTTCACACCCCAGATAACAAACGAGAGCCACCCTGGCAGTGTTTAAGGAAGATAAACAAGTTGCCTGAGCCCCTGCAATTAAACACGCTTGCATATTTAACTGAGATGTTTCCTGTAAAAAACGCAGGGCTGCCCTGAGCACGTTGGCACAGAGTGGCCCTTCCAGATGCCGGCAGCAGTGTCCTGTGACCTGGAGGCTGCTCACCCCATGTGGCTCAGAAAGAGGCCCCATATTTGCAGAGTCTCTTGGTAAACCACATTTCTCCGTCTTGATCCAAGCAGACATCAGAGTTCAGGGGGATGTGGAAAGAGCAGAATCTCTCTTATTTACTATCTTGTAGGAAAAAGGTAGAGTAGCATAGGTGTTAAAAGAAAGGATTCCCGGACTGGGTATGGTGGCTCATGCCTGTAATCCCAGCACTTTGGGAGGCTGAGGTGGGAGGACTGCTTGAGCCCAGCAATTCCAGATCAGCCTGGGCAACATAGCAAGACCCAGCCTCCATGAGAATTAAAAATAAATTAATGGGAGGGGTAGTGCACACCTGTAGTTCCAGTTATTCTAGAGGCTGAGGCAGGAGGATCTCTTGAGCCCAAGAGTTCAGGACCAGACTGGACAGAAGAGCAAGACCTACAAAAAAATACAAAAATTAGCTGGAGGTGGTGATACACGCCTGTAGTCCCAGCTACTCTGGAGGCTGAGGCAGGAGGATCCCTTGAGCCCAGGAGTTTGAGGCTGCAGTAAGCTAGGATCTTGCCACTGCACTCCAGCCTGGGTGACAGAGCAAGATCCCATATCTTTACAAGAAAATAAAATAAAAGAAAAATTCTTGGAACTAGACTACCTGGATATAGATTCCAGATCCGTCTTTCTAAACTGGATTAGTTTGATCAAGTAGCCCTTTGAGCCTCAGTTTTCTCATCTATAAAATAGTTATAGTAATAACACATATCTCCTGTTCTGTTGTTATGAGCATTAGAGGCTTACATTGTGGCCCTGTGCCTGACCCATGGTAAATGGTGAGAAAATGCTAGAATTGTTAATAATTATGAGACTACAATAACCATCTCATAATAATAACGACGATGTTATCAAATGTTACTTTTACCTTTCAATACACAAAATTGCTTAGGAATAGATGGTTAGAGGAACTAGTTGTAGGCCATCCCTAAACTGAGTGCTGTGACAGCAAGGTTTGATTGTCACATCCCTCTGCTCTGCAGATCCGAGGAGGCAGCATCTGATGAGCTCATGACTGAAGCTGTTCTTCAGTGCTTTTCCTCAGTCCCAGGAATTGGACAGACCTCCATCTTTCAGATATTTCTAGATACTTCCAGATATTTCTGCCCCAACCCCTGACAGGGTTGAATCTGCTAGACAAACTGGTTTGCTTCTCAAGTTGTTGTTATTGTACTTTTTTTTTTTTTTTTGAGATGGAGTCTTGCTCTTGTTGCCCAGGCTGGAGTGCAATGGCACGATCTTGGCTCACTGCAACCTCTGCCTCCCGGGTTCAAGAGATTCTCCTGAGTTGCTGGGATTTCAGGTGCCTGCCACCACACCCAGCTAATTTATGTATTTTTAGGAGAGACAGGGTTTTGCCATGTTGGCCAGGCTGGTCTCGAACTCCTGACCCTGTGATCCACCCGCCTCGGCCTCCTAAAAGTGCTGTGATTACAGGCATGAGCCACTGTGCCCAGCCCATTGTACTTCTTTTAAGGTGGCTCTGCAGCAAAGTCCCAAATCCACCATTACGTAGTAGCCTGTCCCTCCATTCCCTGCCCTGGGTGCCTCCCCAACCCCAGTTATGCAAGGGAACTGAGGCAGCTGGGATGGACACTCCTTGCTCCCCTGTCCTGGTCACAGAAAGGAAAGAGTGAAAAGCCCACGAGGAAGAATATGGACTTTCCCCTTCTCCAGATCCCCAAGGAAAATGGTCTGACTCATTCTTGTGATCCACTGCAGTGTTACAAACATCTTTTTTTTTTTTTTTTTGAGAAGGAGTTTTACTCTTGTTGCCTAGGTTGGAGTGCAACGGCGCCACCTTTGCTCATTGCAACCTCCGCTTCCCGGGTTCAAGTGATTCTCCTTCCTCAGTCTCCTGAGTAACTGGGATTACAGGCGCCTGCCACCATGCCTGGCTAATTTTTGTATTTTTAGTAGAGATGAGGTTTTGCCATGTTGGCCAGGCTAGTCTCGAACTCCTGACCTCAGGTAATCCACCAGTCTCGGCCTCCCAAAGTGCTGAGATTACAGGCGTGAGCCACCATGCCCAGCCACAAACATCTCTTGAGCATCTACATGCAGTGTTCTAGGTGCTGCCATTTGGTACTCTATCCTGGGCATCTTATCCTTGTTGGGTAAGTCCAAACCATATCCCTCTTGTCACTGGGCCTTTCCATGTGTCCCTTCTGCTGCAAGAACCACTTCTACTGAGATCTGCACCCTCTTTGCTTCCCAGGCTCCCAGGACGTGGCTTTTCCTGACCTACTGGACTGTGGAGCAGATCTTTCTGTTTTAGGTCCTCAGAGCACTCTCATGTTCCCTTTGTAGCATCTTTCAAAATACTCATTATCTGTTTACTTTCCACCTTCCCAGTGAAGATGGGGGCTGTCTGTCTTGCTTACCCCATCACGCCAGCACCCAGGACCCCGCTTGTAGATGCTCAAGAGATATTTGTGACACTGCAGTGAATCATGAGAATGAGTCAGAACAGTTTCCTTGGGGATCTGGAGAGAGGGAAAATCCTTATGATTCCTCGTGGCCTCTTTATTTCTTTCCTTTATGTGGCTCAGTGATGATGGCACTGCTCCATTGCCTCCATTTCCTTGTGGGAGAAGGAGGCAGGGAAGGGTTAAAGTGGACTTGCCCCAGATCAGGCGTTTGTGGTGCCCCTTCTGGAGGTCTGCAAGTCATCACTTTTGCCTTCAGCCACGCTGACACCACCAACTGCCCGGGAACCCGCGATGATTTGTCCTTGGACAATGCAGAGGATGTGGCTCTGTCTTGTGGGTACGTTTCAGGGAGGTGGGACCTTCACTTATTTGTCTCCACAGCTGCTTCCTCTGGGCTTTGTGGTTGCCCATTCGCCGCCTTCTCATCCGATCGCGTTACCCTTAATAACCATCGCCCTGGCGGGAGAGGAGTGCCGAATTCCGTCTCCTGCGTGCCTGCGTGTGTAATGTGCCGAGCAAGTGATCCTAATGATGCATTCAGCACACCACTCCCCCCAGACCCGGCTTCCAGCTTATCCAAATCCATTTATATTCCCGCTCAGACCTTTGGGATCAAAATTCCTGACCCTTTTGTGAAAAGCAAAAACACCTTTTGAAAAAAACACAAGAGGGAGGTGAAATTCCCCAAGCTTTCATTTCCCTTCATGGTTGAACTTCGATGACTCAAGTCATTTGCAGTCAATCTATTTCGCTGACTTGTCCTGCTGACTGCCAGGAGGTCAACATTTCTGGCTTTGCCCCTCCAGGGGCAGCATGTGGTCCCAGCTGGTTGTGCTGTGGTGGGAATGGGGGCTTGCGGGGCGGGGGGTGGCTGTGTCGTCTGGAAGCTACATTGGGGGCTCTCTTCTTTTGCACTGGAGCTTCACATTCTGCAAAGATGATACTTCTAGGATAGTGCTTTTGTTTGCTGTTTGTGTTGAGTGGGATTAGCTCTGATTACATATTAATAACCTGGAGCACTATCTAGTAATTAGATGTTATCTTCCAGATGTTTAAAAGAAACCTTTAATATTTTAAGCTGCTTGGAGGTCTCTTGGCACTTTATTAAAATGGATGGAATTTAAAATGGGAGTCGGTGGTGAAACTTTTTCCAGATTCTCTTGTTGGTCTAAAGCCCCACGGCCCAGGGTATCTATGAAAGAACCCAAAGCATTTATTGTGGTAGCCCCTATTTGGGAACAATTGGAGCAGCCACCCATTCAATGGGTGGCAGAGAGACGGCCACGGCACTTCTGGCCCCTGTCAATCGGCTGGGGCAGCCCATTGATTTCTTTGAACCACTTGAGTGAATCTCTCAGAAGTTCCCCTCCTCTGAATCCCACACAATCGCCTGTTCTCTCTTTATTAGGCGCTCTGAGGGACGGCCTGGTCTACACCTGCCTTTGAAGGCGCCCCCTCCGTGGTTTTAATGACCTCCATCCGTCAAAGGAAAAGTTCAGAGTTCATTCTTTTGTGCAAGTCCCAGCCACTGAGGAGTTGAGGGTGCTGGCTGGTCCGGGCTCTTTAAGTCACCGGCCCGAAAACTTTCCCTGTGACCCGGCTCATGTCAAAACAGCAAGCTGGCCGCTCTGGCCATTGTCATCGGAATAAGGGCTAAGTGATGCTGCTTGGTCATTACGTGTGCCCTGATTGGCAATCAGGGTACAATAGGGGGTCATTAAAGGCCATAAAACTGCCAAAGCTCTGAAAAGGGGATTTTGAATGGAGCCAGAAGGCTCTGGGAGCCTGCCTTTGCCATGCCTTCAAGGAGAGGGGGTTTGAGCTGATCTAGGGGGAAAAGTCAGCTTGGTCTGGATTAAGAAGTGTCTCCCCTGTGACATCAGAAAGAACTGATCTACTGGTGTCATCTTCCTACTGCTCGTTCCTCCATTCTTAAATGAGATCCACCAGGAGCAACAACCCAATTCACATTTCGGGAAGTGAAGGTTGGCAAGATAAGGCTTTATACAAGGAGGTGAAAGTTATTCATAGATATAGAAATGCTTATTGGATTAAAGACTCATCATGGCTGGGCACAGTGGCTCACACCTGCAATCCCAGCACTTTGGGAGGCTGAGGCAGGAGGATGGCTCACACCTGCAATCCCAGCACTTTGGGAGGCTGAGGCAGTGGATCACTTGAGGTCAGGAGATCGAGACCAGCCTGGCCAAAGTGGTGAAATTCAGTCTCTACTAAAAATACAAAAATTAGATGGGCATAGTGGCGCATGCCTGTAATCTCAGCTACTCGGGAGGCTGAGACAGGAGAATCTCTTGAACCCAGGAGGCAGAGGCAGAGGTTGCAGTGAGTCGAGATCATGCCATGGCACTCCAGCCTGGGTGACAGAGCAAGACTGTCTCAAAAAAATGAAATAAAATAAAATAGTAATCATGCATATATGTAAGTATATAGCTCCCTATAATGAAAGAGGCAGCTTTTACGGAACATTCATTTTATTTATTTATTTAGAGACAGGGTCTCCCTCTGTCACTCAGGCTGGAGTGCAGTGGCCCCATCACCGCTCACCGCAACCTCCAACTCCCACCTTAGCCTCCTGAGTAGCTGGGACTACAGGCATGTGCTACCACGTCCAGCTAATTTTTAAGAAGAATTTTTGTAGAGATGGTATCTCACTATGTTGCTCAGGCTGGTCTTGAACTCTGGCCTCCAGCAATCCTCCTTCCCTGGCCTCCCAAAGTGCTGTGATGACAGGCATGAGCCACTGTACCTGGCCTGAACACTCATTTCGTACCAGGCCTTGTTCCAGACTTTTTGCAGGTGTTAACTTAGTTAAGCTTCACACCAACCCATGGAGGTAGGTTAGCATGATATATAGCTAGTAAAGGCACTCTTGTTAAACTTCCCCCGCGTGGCCTGACTTGGAAAGGAACCATGGAAAGAGAAGGGGTGTTTTTTTCTTAAGTAAATATGATGGTAGCATTAAAAATTTCGTTGTCTTGAGTCTACTGTGTGCTAGGCACATGCAGTATCTCACTTAATCCTCATGCCCATGGCATCGATACTGTTATCATTCCTGTTTTATAAGAATTAACACTATGAAAACTGAAGTGCAAAGAAGGGGGATGTGGATGGCATGCAGGCACCGCCCAACCCCAAGGGGCGCGGAACACATCTATTAACTTGTGAGTGACATCTCCTGCAATTGTGCAGCTCGGTGGCCCTGCTGGGATTCGTGACAGCTCTACTGCCTGTGCCTTCAACCATTGTGTCCCATGCGGCATAGGGATCCTAGATTAGGCTTCAGCAGGTGTGGGTCCTAGATCCTATCCTGCTGTGCAGCCTTGGACAAAACACTTTACTTCTCTGTGCCTCAGGCTTCTCAGCTGAAAAACAGTAAGGCTGGATGGGGCTTGGACTAGTTTCGAGTTGCTCAAACTGGGCTCTTCTCTGCCTTAGGATAAAGCCAGGAGACACATAGGTCATGTTTTGAGATTGTCTGTTTCATTCCAGGGCAAGTAATTACAAACATTATTTTTCTGTTTTCTTAGCAACATATTTTGCGGTAGAATACAAAACCCCCGTGAATTTTTCAGATTAAAAATGAGACTTGATGGAAGTTTGACATTTGCTCTGTATGCCATTGGGCTCTTTCCACGACCCCCGAGATCTCCCGGAGCTACTGTTCCCTCCCCTCTGCCTATAGGGGGGCTTTTGAATAAAAGTGTAGGATCCTCCATATCGCATGGCGTGAGAACAGCTTGAAATCCTTTTGAGCTAGCCTACTGGTTGGATAAGGACAGATAAGGACCAAGGATCCTCTTGGTCTTCCAAATGGAGCTCCCAAACCTTACTGGGGACATCAGTGAGAAAATGCACTGTAAACTGTAAATGTGGGCATAAATGGGGGTGATATGGTTTGGACGTTTGTCCCCTTCAAATTTCATGTTGAAATGTGATCCCCAGTGTTAGAGGCGGGGTCTGGTGGGAGGTATTGGGTCATGGGGGCGGATCCCTCATGAATGGCTTGGTGGTCTCCTTGGGGTAACGTCTGAGTTCGCACTCATTTAGCTCACACAACGTCTAGTTGTTTAAAAGTGTGTGGCACCTCCTTCCTCTCTCTTTCTTGCTCCTGCTCTTGCCATGTGACACCACCTGCCCTCCCTTTGCCTTCTATCTGATCAGAAGCTTCCTGAGGTCCTCACCAGAAGCCGAGCCGATGCTGTTATGCTTCCTACAGCCTGCAGAACTGTGAGCCAATTAAACCTCTTTTCTTTGTAAATTATCCAGCCTCAGGTATTTCTTCACAGTGATGCAAGAATAGACTAACACAGAAGGGGGAGCCCAAGCTGAGATGACTGGGGATTCCCGAGGTTGTAGCCCCAAGTTCCATTTAGGGTTAGAAGGAAGGGCTCTAGGGACTGGGAGAGATTCTGGCTCCACGCAGGACTAGCTCTGGGACCCTGTGCAGAAGATGAGTTCTCTGAACCTCTGTATCCTTATCTGTACTAGAGGAATAATCAGAGTGCCCACTGCTTAGGGTCACAAGGGTTAAATGATAAAATCTATGCAAGGAACTTACAACAGAACTTATATCATAAACGCTTAATAAACATCAGGCATCATGACTATTATCATCTGGTGTTTTATCTCTGCAGTTAAAACCATTCCTTTAAAGAGCTGAACACCTCTCCTCATATGTGGTCCTTATGAAGTCTGCCCTCTGGTTCAGAAAGATAAAAGAGAACATAAAAGAAAGAAAAAGAGGAAGAAAGAGAGAGAAATAATATGTACTCTTATGTTGTTTTTCCTTCGTTCAAGATTCTTTCTTTCTTTCTTTTTTGTAGAGATGGGGTCTCTCTATGTTGCCCAGGCAGGTCTCAAACTCCTGGACTCAAGCCGTCTGCCCACCTTGGCCTCTCAAAGTGCTTGGATTACAGGCATAAGCCACTGCACCCTGCCCTGTTCAAGGTTCTTTTGGAATTAATTTTTCCTCTTTAATTTTACATTTAGAGCCATTGAGATTCGGTCTCACTTTCTATCTCTTTGTTGGGTTATTTAGAGTCTGTGTGTCCAATTGTCTCTTAGACACTATCTTTCCCTCTGTGAGTCTCTTGGGATCTCCCTCCTCCCTCTTTCTTGGTTGGGGAGTGTGTGATTTCCTTTGAATCTCTGGATGCAACCTTTCTTCCTCCTCATTGTAGGAGGTGGGGCCTCAAGGATGGAGAGAGGGAGGCATTTTGGGGTGAAGCCATTCTCTGGTGGTTGGGAGCCTGGGGCTTCTGTGCCATGTGAAATGCCTAATCCACCCCACACTGATTTACCCAGGAAACTTCTGGAATGTTAAGGAACCACCCTGAGCCTTCTTTCTCCTGCCTGAGTGAGGCCAGACTTGCCTATGTAGATGGAGATTCCCCACGATGTCCTCCTTCCCTCCGGGAATTTTCCAGAGCACATTTGTCTCCCTCTGTGAGACAAACAGGATTTCCTGCACTCCAGTCCAAGTTATGAATGCCCAGAACACGACACCGTTTAAAATCTTATCAATCTTGCATCCTACTCCCTTGAATAAATGGGGATGGAACCTGGCATGGACATTTGCTTAAGTTTGCATTATCCCAGTGATGCCTTTGGGAAAAGGACCAATCGATTTCCTGCTTGGGATAATCTGAAAATGGACTGAGCTTGCCAGTTTGCTCTTGGTCCTGTCAGAGGGATGAAGATCTATAGATTCTGACCCAGTCTGGCCACTTTCTTGCTGTGTGACCTTGGGCCATTCCCTTTCCTTGCCTAAGCCCTAGTTTGGTCCTCTGTAAAATGAAGAAGTTGAACTCCCTAAGGCCTCTTCTATAATAACTTTAATAGTCAATTTTCAATATTCCTTTATTCATTTATTCAACACATATTTACTTGGCACCTACTGTGTGTTAGGCAGTGCAGTCACTGAATGCATCAGTGAATAAGAATAATGTTTCAGCTCCCATGGAAGTAAGGAAATCTAAAAGTCCAGATGGAAGGAAGGAGAGTTGGGGGACAAGGAGAAGGAATGAGGAAAATCAGTGAGGAGAGTTTACAGGGAGGCAGTTTTCAGACCAGTTATCAGACTTGCCCACAAAAAGAGCTATCCCAATGAGACGAGATTCCACATGAAGAGCTGAGTTCTCCAGCAGCAGAAATGTTCAGGGATGTCAGAATGACAACCTACCAGATCTGTGCAGGTAATTCCCCCACCGAGAGGCTAAGAGCTGGCCAGGGGAAGGGCTTGGAAGGATATTTTTAGGCACGAGGAACAGCATGTGTGAAAGCTGGGAGACCAAGTTTTGACCATGTGGGACCTTGCACACAGGGTCAGGTTTCATCCCAAGGGTGATGGAGGAGTTTCAAGCAGAGTGGTGAAATGTTCAGAGTTCTAGGAAAGATGTGTTGACTGCAGAGAGGTGAGTGGATGGGAAGGAGAAAGCCTGGGGCAGAAAGGCAATCTTTAGGAGGCTGACAGGGTAGTCTGGGTGACAGCTATCACTCTCTGAGCCAAGGGGGCATCTGTGTGGTTAGAGAGGAGGGACAGGTTCTAGACACCAAGAGGAAGTGAGCACCAGGGTGCTGGGTGACTGACTGATTGGCCAAAGGTTCAAAGAAGAGAGAGGACCAAAAGTTCACATGGGTAGATCATTGTGAACTGATTTTGATTTTGAAACAGTCACTTCTGGAAGTGAGCTAGAGGGAAGTGGGTGAGCTCTTTTTATAGGAAAAGGTGCCAGCAGGTGATAAGGAAAGTACTGACGGATTGGTACAAGGCATGCGAGCCAAACCATCAGAACAGCTCGGGCTACCGTTTTGAAATACTATAGACCATGGAGGCTTCAAACACAGAAATTTATTTTCTCACAGTCCTGGAGGCTGGAAGCCAGAGATCAAGGTGCTAGCAGGGTTGATTTCTGCTGAGGTCTTTTTTCTCCTCTTGTAGATGGTGCCTTCTTGCTGTGTCCTCATATGGCAGCCTCTCAAAGACGGATTCCTAGGCCAGGCGCAGTGGCTCATGCCTGTAATCCCAACTCTCTGGGAGGCCAAAGGAGGCAGATCACTTGAGGTTAGGAGTTCGAGACCAGCCTGGCCAACATGGTGAAACCCCATCTTTACTAAACTACAAAAAAATTAGCTAGGTGGAATGGTGGGTGCCTGCAATCCCAGCTACTCAGGAGGCTGAAGTCGGAGAATCACTTGAACCTGGGAGGTGGAGGTTGCAGTGAGCCAAGATCGCACCACTGCACTCCATCCTGGGTGACCGAGCCAGACTCCATCTCAAACAAAAACAAAAACAAAAACGATAACAAAAATTGGGCTTCCCACTCCAGGGTTTCTCTTTCCCACCCACTCACCTCTCTGTAGTCAACACCACTTTTCTAGAACTCTGATAATTTCGCTATCTGCCTGCCTTTTCTCTATAGGTGGGTGGAAAGAGAGAAAGTACACAGTCTAGTTAGTCTTCCTCATGTTATAAGACCACCAGTCTTGTTGGTGTCCCAGTAGGACTCATTTACATATGACCCTACCCTTTTGACCTCATTTAATTATCTCCCTAACAGTGCTATATCTGGTCATATTGGAGGTCAGGGCTTCAACATCCATATGTTGAGGTGGACACAGTTCAGTCCATGTCAGCTTGCCTGCCCCTAGAGTGATGGGCATTAGGTATAGGGTCATCTGGAGATCTTAGGAAGAGTAGGGTATCCAGGCAGTGGGCATGGACACTGAGGGGCCAATGTATTTACCGACTAGCATGGAAATATTTTAGCTTCTGACAACTTGGTAAGGCTTCACTTGTACAGACCCCACAAATTCCAGCCCTGTGTGGGCTGCATGTGGCAAGTTGTGCAAAGCCACCAGGAACAGGATGTCATCGAGCCAAAAATCAATTGGGGTGGTGGTGTTGGGAGTGGCCTTTAACATGAAGACTAAATATTTGCTTTTAAAAGTATTAAGACTCAGTGCATGGTCCGTGGTTGCTTTTTTTTTTTTTTTTTTT
>NW_012100876.1:4277311-4283026 GCF_000951045.1 Mandrillus leucophaeus | reverse complement strand
CGATCTCCTGACGTCGTGATCCGCCTGCCTTGGCCTCCCAAAGTGCTGGGATTACAGGTCTGTGTTTGCCTTTTAAGAGAGTAACTTGGTATTTTTTTTTCTCCTTGGACTAAATATCTGCCTTGATGAGTGTAAGGGAGTCACCACATTGAACATCAAAGTTCTCATTACTAACCAGAGGGAGGTATTTCTTTCCCCTCTCACTCTCTCATAAGCCCAACCTTATCTGGAGGGACCTCTGTCCCTAGAGCTGTAAAACAAGCTCTTTTTCTAAGCGAATGGTGCACAATAGTGTCAAATTATGTATAATGATTTTGTAATGTGAACTAATGCCACCAGGGACCTTGCAGAAAGTACCACTTTCATTAAACTTATCCAGAAACAGTGTCTGAATATGAATTTAGAGGTGGTGGTAAATTGCAAGGCGCATTTATTTTAAGCATCTGCCGGCTGCTCTCAGATGCAAAGACTCACTGGGCAGAAATCAACAGCTCGGGTGCTTGGTGCAGCAGTGGGATGAGGCAAGAGTGATTTATTCCCTCCCTTCTCTTCACCCTGGGACCTCAAGCCTTGTGAGATTCTCTGCCAGCAGATGCCGGGGCTGCTGGCCCCTCTTTGTTTGAGCCATGCTCACCACTCCAGGAAAGTTCTCCCACCCTTCCAGTGGATCACAGAGGGCATCTGGGCATGGCCTCGGAATTAATGAGACCTCCAATTACATTTATTTGCTCCAAGGAATTATACTCAGCACTGACCCCATATATCAGACTTTCCCCACCCCCTTAGCGTTTCTTCAGAAGAAGTAGCTAATTATAAGAAAATCACACCCAGGAAGGACAAATGGAAGAGACCTCAGAAGAAAATACCAGGGAAATGCCACCCCTCCAGCCCAGAGCCTGGTCCACGAACCCCACTCTGGAAGTCGGCCTTGCCTTCCCTGTGACCTGATAGCGCCAAACTCCACCTGTGTTCAGGCCACCACCACCAAGAGATGAGAGAGAAGACAATACTAATCAAAACTAACCCATGCCATTTTTCCAGCTCTGCTAATCTTAATTGAATCAATCTCCCAGCCTCTCTTGACAGTGAAAGATTGCTCAAATCTGGGAGGCCAGGCTGGACACGACTCCTAGAAGAAAAAAAATCTTCCTTAATCATTAATTTGTCCATTCCCTCCCATTTGGCCCCATTCTTCACTGTCTTGCTGGTGCACCCCCCACAACCTTCCTCTGTTATAATCACTCCTAAGTGTTCTTCCCAATATGCTCACATAGCCAGAAACCAATTTGCTGGAAAAGAATATGGCAGAGCAGCCCCCAGCCTCTCTCCTTCTCTCTGGTACGCTCTTTCCCCTTCTTTCTATGAAGTCTAGTTTGGCTTTAATTAAGTCCAATGAGGTCTCTGGTACTATTTTCTTGACACATTGGTAAATAGGCTTAGAGTGGACTTTTCCCCAGAAGCTAGAACTACTGGGCATCAAATTGGCCTTAGGTAAATTATTGGAAGGAATTCTATCATTGTAGGATGCACCTTATCCTAGTGAATGGATCACATGATGAAAGCAATTGCACTATCCTTGACATGTCTCAAAAATGAAAGGACTTATTTATATCCTCTGGACTTACAACTTTTCAGAAACTGCACTTTTTCCAAATTATCCAGAGCTCCCAGGCTCTAGGTTTAACTGTGATTTTTGTCTTTCTTAAAATAGGTTCAATGGTTAGTAAGACATTCACATGGGGTGTGCAGAGTGAGTTGAGATTAAAGTAGAGTGAGTGAGGGATTTGTCATCCATTGCTATTAACTCTGGCTTGGACTATTGCAATAGTATGTTAACTGGTCTCCTAGCTTCTATCCTTGCCTCCCAATACTATCCTCCATGAAGACAGTGAGGCCTTCCAAACATAGATCACAACTTGTTCCTCCTTGGCTCAACCTTCTTACGCTTCCTAAATCCCCTCCCAAGGCTTGCAAGGCTTTATATCAAGCTTGTCCAACCCACAGCCTGTGGGCTCCATGTGGCCCAGGATGGTTTTGAATGTGGCCCAACACAAATTTGTAAACTTTCCTAAAGGATTATAAAATTTATGCATTTTTTAATAGCTCATCAGCTATCATTAGTATTAGTGTATTTTATGCATGGCCCAAGACAATCCTTCTTCCAATGTGGCCCAGGTGATAGGGTTTGGCTGTGTCCCCACCCAAATCTCATCTTGAATTATAATCCCCATGTGTCAGCGGAGGGACTTGGTGGGACATCATTGCATCATGGGGATGAATTTCCCCTTTGCTGTTCTTATGATAGTGAGTGAATTTTCAAGAGATCTGGTTGTTTGGTAAGTGTCTGACACTTGCCCTTTTTCTCTCTCTTCCTGCCATGTAAGATGTACCTTGCTTACCCTTCATCTTCTGCCATGATTGTAAGTTTCCTGAGGCCTCCCAAGCTATGCAGAATTGTGAGTCAATTAAACCTCTTTCCTTTATAAATTACCTAGTCTCAGGTAGTGTGTGAGAATGGACCAATAGACCAGGGAAGCCAAAAGATTGGACACCCCTGCTTTATGGGATCTGGCTCCTAGTTTCCTCTCTGATCTTGTGTCATATGACTCTCTCTCACTCATTCCACTCCATCCACTCCCATCTCCCTAGTGTTTCTTAAAGACATCAATCTTCTTCCCACCTCCAGCCTTTGCCCTGGCTGTTCTCCTGCCTTTTTTTTTTTTTTTTCTGAGACGGAGTCTCGCTCTGTCGCCCAGGCTGGAGTGCGGTGGCGTGATCTCGGCTCACTGCAAGCTCTGCCTCCCAGGTTCATGTCATTCTCCTGCCTCAGAGTCCTGAGTAGCTGGGACTACAGGGGCCTGCCACCACACCTGGCTAATATTTGTATTTTTAGTAGAGACAGGGTTTCACCGTGTTAGCCAGGATGGTCTCAATCTCCTGACCTCGTGATCTGCCCGACTCAGCCTCCCAAAGTGCTGGGATTACAGGCGTGAGCCACGGCCCCCGACTGCCTTCAATGTTCTTACTGTCTTCTCTGCATGACTTCTTCCTTCACTCCACTCAGGTCTGTAATTAAATGCCACCTTACCACAGAGACATTTCCTGACCACCCTGTCTACTAAAGCATCCCCATCACTCTGCTTAATTTTCCTCTGTATCACTTCTTGTTTTCTGATCTATTATTTATTTATTTTCTGTCCCCTCCATGAGGTGACGTACCTGCCACATAATAGATGCTCATTAAATATTTGGTTAATCCCCATGACAAGATTCATTGAGAGGGCTTGAATGACTAGAGACTCTTGAAGACACATTTTCACATTTTCAAATAACTCTTCAGGACAAATTTTCATAATTTCAAAGTTCATAAGACGTCCCTGAAAACATTTCATACTGACCTCAAATCTCCAAATACCAACAGTGAAGGTGGAGAAAACCCATAACGTATGCTCTCTAATGCTAATGCTAGTAATAGCAATAATAATAATAATAAATCAGCAGTGTTTAAAGCTAAGAAAGGCATGGCGGTTGTCACACTGGACTTCCAATTCGACATTATCCCTGATCAGGATAAAGAATCTTCCACCAGACAGAATTACTTTGAGGTTCTTTGAGACCAAGTTTTTAACCCAAGGTGGGTTGCCATTCACAGGTGGATTTATTGTAACCTTGTGGATTACTTCCCAGCCCTCACAGGCCAACCCCCACAAGGCTCCTCTGTGTGTAAATGTCAGGTGGTAAATAAAACACACTGTTCTTCTCTCATGTCTCACCATAAATCGGTCCCAGCCTTACTTGTGGGGCTGGAGTCAAGTCTGATTTATGCAGTTTGTGAGATTTATAGTGTAGTCATTTAACAAAAACAAAAAACCCTCTCAAACATTAGTTCTTACACATAAATTCCAGAGCTTGCAAATGTTTGGAAACTTTTGTTTTCTTTAGATGATGCTGAACATGCCTGTCTTATCTTGGGAATCATTTTAGGTGGGAACCTTCACTCCTGAAAATTCAGTAGAGAGGAACGGAGGATGTTGAGTGTGACCAGCATCATGCTTTGTGCATAGTAGGTGCCAGATAATGGTCAATTGAGTTGTTGTTCAAACTGGGGTCTAAGCTAAGCATGGCAAAGGGTAACTTCAGCTGGGTCCCCAAAGTGCCTCAGACCTGCCTCAGTGGAAGATATGCAGATTTTATGTGGACATAGTTGACATCATCAGTGGACACTGAATTTTCTTTGGTTGCCCTGGTAAAGTTGGTGGGCAAAAGTGGGAGGTTCTAGAAAGTTCCCTGCATTAGATATAAGGAAATGTAGACTTGAATGAGTTTGCTATGTTTAAGTTCCAGTTTCCATATCTCTAAAATAAGAGAATAGATTACTGTTGCTGAGTTATTTCACATTCTATTTTATGATTCTATGCTTTAAAGGGGGAGGAATCCTCCTTAATTTTTCTTTGTATTATCACAGGCTTTGGCACAAGGAGCAATGCTAATATATTTGTTGAAAAGAATTTGATTTTTCACTCTGTAAGTTTAGGGTGGGGGTAAACCTGGGGAAAGAGCTTCTTTTAAATTTTGAAAATTCCTCATTGGCTCAGGAAAATAAAAATAGTTCTTTATTTGATTTAGTTTGTGTATGCCGTTTGAGAAATGTCTGAGAACTTCAACTTCAAGAATCTTTAAACAGAAAAATAGATCTGCACAAACTTTCATTTGCTTAGAATTTAGCATTTTTTTTTGGGATAGTTGGCTATCAAAAATTTTTTATTTATTTCTTTGAGGCCAATAATTGTCATTTTGAAAGCAGTTGGGTGTTCGAGTGTTTTCCAGCACTCAGAAAATTATAAACTCGCCATATGCATACTTATATGGAATATATATATATTTTCCTGTTTAGGTGACAGTTTTAGGATTCTTCTAAGCAGTGATAAAAAACTCGCAGTTATAACATGTGATCATTTTGCCTTTCATTATAATGCAGAATTTCTCCACGCAAAATCGGGCCAAGATATAAGCATAAACCCAGGGGCAAAATTCATTCATTACGCATGTACATTATTTCCCCAAAATATTGATAATACTTTTCATAATAATTATTTTACATATATTAGCTCTTGCTGCCATATTAGTATTAAAGATACCTTTATTAAATAATCTTGAATATTTTGTTGAATAATAAATAGAATCTCAGAGGCTTGCGTTAAAAGCTGCTTTTAGCTAGAATGCAGTAAATCAGATGTTTTATGAATAAAATTGGCTTTTGTATTTTTTTCCTGGGGACTGCTTATTTAAATAATTTTCTTGTTTATTGAATGTGTGTGTGCATTTTTTTTTTTTTTTTTTTTTTACTAGTGACAAGCCCTCGTGATTCCACCTTCCTTCCTGGCTCTCTCTGTTGGAGTAACATGCAAAATCAAATCAGCCTTCTTCTAAACCTCCATCTGAAAGGACAAGTGCCCTGCGTTATTTAGCAGGCCATACGCGTGGTTGTCCCAGCGATGGTACTGGCTGAAGCTCTCTTGCAGTAGACGGACTCCATGGCAAAGGAATGCACTCACAGGGAACCCTCACTGGTGAAACGTGAGACGCACCCTCTTGGATGGAAGCGTTTCAACTTGGGCAGTAGGAGTAGGTTCTTTTCTCTCAGATCTACCGTCCAGAATTGACTCTGTTCTTTCTCCTTTCTCCAATTTTTTTTTTTTTTTTTTTTTTTTTTTT
>NW_012100876.1:4264761-4277248 GCF_000951045.1 Mandrillus leucophaeus | reverse complement strand
CATTCTCCTGCCTCAGCCTCCCCAGTAGCTGGGACTACAGGTGCCTGCCACCACGCCCGGCTAATTTTTTGTATTTTTAGTAGAGACGGGGTTTCGCCGTGTTAGCTAGGATGGTCTCAATCTCCTGACCTTGTGATCTGCCCGCCTTGGCCTCCCAAAGTGCTGGGATTACAGGCCTGAGCCACCACCCCCCACCCTCCAATTTTCTTAAACTGTGCATCCTCTCATTTCCTTTCCTCACAATCTTTGGCTAGGCAGGACTGGAGAGGGCTGCAGAAGGAAAAGAATAACATTTATTGAGTATCTACTATGTGTCAGCCACATTTGTGTTTTCTTGTCTTCAGGGTAGGTGGTATACTTATTTAAATAGATAACAACAACAACAATAATACATGCCATTTATCCAGAGTTCTGTGCTGGGCTTTGGAAGTATCAGCTCACTTAGTGCGCACTCTGCCAGCTGAACACTATCATTTTCTCCATTTTCCACAGGATGAAACTAACGTTTAAAGAGCTCAGGGAAGTCAAGATTTAAACTCGAGTTTGCCTAACTCCAAAGTCTGTACAGTGCTGCCTCTGTGATGAAAGCTCAGGGAGGGGTGCTTGTGTGGTTCTGAGGAAGGTGCTAGGTCACCATGTCCGGCCTTGCAGGTCGTTGAGTGCCCCAACTGGAAAGCCGTGTGCTGCCATTGGTGGGTATGGATGTGTACAGAACAGAGATGTGGCTGTTGAAAGACAAGCTCGGATATGATGCACACCACCATATATCAGCCTCTTCCTTTTGTATGCAGTTCAGTCTCTACATCTTTTGATTGTACCAAGGAGCAAAGAAAGCTAATATCTTCTTAGATTTTCATAATCTCATCTGTGTAAAGGTCAAGGGCTAGTCTAGTAGCGCCTGCTCTGATGGATTGATTGGGTCTGCCTGGAGTTAGACTGAGTCTGAGGCAAGATCTCCATAGATTGGTGATGTCTGCCATGGGAACAGGCCGGAGACTGGACAGTGAGCTTATTGAGCATATGCTAAACCTGGGCTAGATTGTGTAGCTGTTGGACAACCTGACTTTCAAAAAATTCCATACTGGGGACTTGGAATTATTGGCCTCACATTCCAAAGAGAAAAAAAGATTCAGCAAAGGTGTGATTTTTTCCAAAGTCATATAAGACAAAAAAGGGAAGGGTGCAATACAGGCATCACAAGTGGCTTTTGTCTTTGAGCTGCTTTTCTGGGAAGTATCTCCTCATTGCTCTGAGTGGGAGAAACAAGACCAGCTCCATTTTCTTCACAGCACTTATGCCTGGCCTAAATGACCTTAGTTATTGTTTGTTCTGTGTGTTCTCTCTGCTGGGATGTAAACCTTATGAAAGCAGGAACTTGGTCTGACCTGTTGACTGCATGATCCTGACACCTAGAACTGCATCTGACTTCCTGTACGTGTTTTTTGAATGGATAAATGAATGAACGAATGAATAGTTTTAATGATTTTCCCCATGACCTACTTTATCCTTTGAGAAATTCGAGCCACTCTCATCTCAGGTTCATCCTTCTCCAAATCCATCTTTTGCATTTGACCACTGTATGGGGTTCTGGATTTTATTTTTCAATTCATCTAGTATCTTCCAATTTTGCCATTTAATCATGACCCACATGTCTTCCTTGGGAGCAGTCCAGGGCATGGAAACGTATTCCAGAAGTAATTTGTATTCTTAAATATGGCCTCTTCAGCTCCCACAGCTAGGGCAGCCTGGCTGAGTCGGTTTTTAGATATGCATATGATTATGTAAATGTAGTTGAATTGAATATAATTTCCTTGAAAATATTTTCCACTGGAAAATAGATCTCCTTGCAAAGGGAACCTAGCCAGGCAGTACCTGAAGAAAGCTTCATTGTTTGCACTAAGCATGCATGAGACATTTCAACAAGCTATTTTTAGAATTAATAATGATAATAACAATAGCTAGAATTTATTAAATACTTGCTGAGTGCCAAGCACTGAACTAATCACATTAAAAATATTTTCTCATTTAAGTTTTTCAACAACCCTAGAGTGCTTACAATCATCACCCTCAGGTTACAGGTGAGTAAACTGAGGTACAGAGGCTTGAAACCTATCCTAAGGTTATCCAGCTTGGAGAAAGAGCTGGCATGTAATACAGGTCAGGATGACCCCAGGTTCCCTGGTTAACCTCTCTGCGTTCCTGGCTCCAGGCCCTGGCATCCCAACTTTGAGTCATCATCAAAGGCATCTCAGAGAAAATGTCTGAACAAATCTGGAGGATTAAGAAGACAATTGGCAATATCTATCTGTTCTTCATACCTTTTTTCCCCATGACTCCAGCTGGTTCTAGTGCCTCTCTCAGGGATATCTTGCAGAAGCCAGATTATTTCCAGTTAATAAACTATGTGAAATAAATCAGGAAATATCCCAACTCCAATACAACACACAGAATCAGACCCACTTGGTTTTTTAAATGGAAATCAGATTTGCATTAAAAGACTAAGCGTGTTGTTCTCTCTACAGAGCCTCTGGAGGAGACATTCCAGGGGAGATTCTGCTTCTTTCTTTAAAAGGACATTTGAAATCCCATGCACACATGAGCCCCATAGACTTTTTCTCCACATGACTAATCCAGTCTCCTGCGACCTCTCTTTAGTGTGACGGGGACGAGAAACGAAGCCTGCAGCTTCCGCCGACCCCAAACATTTAGTTACATTAATCACAGAACATTTTTGGACTTTGAGCATCCAGAATGAAAGACACTTTCTTGGGGAGACATTGATCAAACAGTCTACAGGTATCTGTACATCGAGGGACATTAATCATTTCTGCATTATCTCGCTCACCAGTAGAATATGTAAATGTGATTCCTGTCAATGATAAGGGGAAGTGAAATTATTCTTAGAGATTGGTCCATCTGGAGCTGTTGATACAATCTTACCTAAGACAATAGGTTGTAAAGATAAATTTTTTAGCATTACTAATCCAGCCTTGCCAATACCCATGGAGAATGGAGAAATTTAAAACCAAACTAAGACTGTACAGTCAGTGGAAGAAAAGAAAACAAGTCCCAGTTTTGTTTTGTTTTTTTTTTCTTCTTACTTTTTTTCCTATAATATTATATTAGTTGGCAACCTAGCAAGAAAGATGCTTTCAGGTGCTTTCAGTTTGATTAAGGAGGGCATTTTTGGAAGGATCTTGTTAGGCATTTGGAGAGTGTATTCTGAAAGGGTTCACATCCAGCCAAAGGTTTAATTCTTAACACAAATAGGACAAAGACCTTAAAATCCAGGAAAGAATATCCATTATTTCTGCAGATTCTAAGTTCAGGAGTTTCATCTTCGTAAGAGGAATCTCCTTAGACTCTTCTGACCCACCAACTATGCTTTATAAGATTGATTAAAAATGTTCAGTATAGAAAGGAACAGGAGGAAACGGGTAGACCTGTCTGCCGAAGGAGACCCAGGGTTCTAATCCCAGCCATGCAACTCAATCACTTTGCAGCTTTGGGCAAATTTCTCCCTATCTCTGGCTCATTTTTTGCATATATGAAATGGAATGGGTTGGACAAGATATTCTTTTCTCTATGATAGAATGATCAGCTTTCCTACCTGCTCCGTCTTCTCTGTCAAGGTTGAGTAAGTTAACAAGTTCAGTAGAAGGCCTTGGGATGCTGACTTTCAGAGAGGTCTCTTGGTTTAACAATGTGTGATCATGATGCCCAGAAACTTAGGGCTGTTTGGTGCTGGTGATGGTGTGGGATGTCCTGTCATGAAAGAGGCCTCTGGAGAGGGGACATATATGCTTGAATATCTACTGTTTTAATAGAATTTATAGTACTCAGAAATCATTGAAAACAGAAGGGCATCTTGGAGAGCTGTTAGAGTGTGAATACTAAGCACGTTCTGCTAAAAGTTCCAAAATTCAATGTTACCCTGGAAGATTACTGAAAATCAATGGTAAGAGTGAGATTTCTTCCCCACATTCCAACTCCCTGCCCCCCCCTTTTTACATTGATAAATAAAAGAAGAGAAAACTCTAAATTATTATTTTTCAGCTCAGGTGGGAAGGGGAAAAGAAGGAGTTTTGGTGGGCATGAGAGTAATCTTTCTTGGAAATTAATGATGGACCAGCATGAGGTGAGCGATTAAGGGATCAAGGAACTCGCCCTTTGGAGGGGACTAAGTGATGACTTGCTTAGAAAGAAGGAACAAGATGATTTTCTTCTATGATGTCAGCTTCCAAAAGGTCAGGAATGTTTTCTTCCCCCAGATCCTTAGCTTGCTTCAAATAATCCATTCTGAATCTGACATCCACAAATTAGCTTAAATGTTTCTTGAACTTTATGGAATAATGAGTTCTTTAACTTTGTCATGTCCTTGTGAAGGTTAAATGGTGTCCCTCAAGCTCTATGGCTGTCTATTTTATTTCAGGATATGGTAGTCACCTTGCCCATTGTGTTGTATCCCCTTCATCTTCCCTCCTTCCAGAATGTGTGGTCTTCATTTTCTTTTCTTTTTTTTCTTTTTTGAGATTGAGTTTCACTCTTGTCACCCAGGCTGGAGTTCAATGGCACAATCTCAGCTTACTGCAACCTCTGCCTCCCGGGTTCAAGTGATTCTCCTACCTCACCCTCCTGAGTAGCTGGGATTGCAGGAGCCCACCACCATGCCTGGTTAATTTTTGTATTTTTAGTAGAGATGAGGTTTCACCATGTTGGCCAAGCTGGTCTCGAACTCCGGACCACAAGTGATCTGCCTGCCTCAGCCTCCCAAAGTGGGTCATCATTTTTAAAGCTTGTTCTCATATAAAATTATTATATTATTTGCTAACAACCTTAATTCCCTTTTTTTTTTTTTTTTTTTAGTTTGTTATGTTTGCCATGCTGTTTAGTAGGGTTATTGGATTGGATGGGAACACTAACATTTACAATAATAAGATGATGCTCTTTGGCCTTGCATTAGACCAGATTCTCCAAAGTTGTTCTGAAGAACTAGTTGGTTGAGTCTCAAATAGGTATTACTTGAAAAAAGAATTTGGTTTGGCAAATTCTGGGTTAAAGAGCTCAGTGTTTCTAAATGGGATGCAAGTATATTTAATGCTTTTAACATGCCAGCGAGCTCTGGGACTCTCAAAGAAGGGGATGACAGTACTTAGCCATCTCCTACATTTATTTATTTGACCACAGAATCCTCTTTGCTCAGCTCACCTCCTGCAATGAGTGTCCAGAGAGCACATTTTGGGGAAAGGCTAAGTTGAAGGCCACATGTCTGGGATGTGTTTGGGAGAGTTTACTTAATACAATGTTCAAGAAAGAGAGAATAGATTGCATTAATGCAGGATATTACTTATGAGTTTAAAAATTCCTGATAACTGGTGAAATTTTCTTATTAAAAAGATCCTTTGTAGAAAAGAGATATTTTCCTAGTCTGCTGGTAGGATTAAATATTGGTATAGCCTTTTTGAAATTGTTTTCACAATGCTGTGAAAAATGTTAAAAAAAAGTTAATGCTTCATTTTACATCTATGTAATAAAATATTTCACAGCTCAGCTATTAAAAATAGTGTTATTTAAGAATACTCAATAGCATAAATACTGTTTCGATATTAAGTGGGGAAGACAGGCTAAAATTACGTATAGATAATGATTCTGTTTTGGAAATAAAATATATATGCATGCTGGAAAGATGGGAGAGAAACACACCCACATATTAACATTAGTTATCTTTGGGTGGTAGAATTCCAGGTAATTTTGTTTTCTTCATTTTATTAGTCTATATTCTCTATATTAATGGTCAGCAAAGTATGGCTTGACAGCCAAATTTGGACTTCCATTTGTTTTTATAAATAAAGTTTTATTGAAACACTGCCAAGCCTATTCATTTATGCCTACTTTTACACTACACCAACAGAATTGAGTAGGTGCAACAGAGATCATACGGCCCACAAAACCTGAAATATTTGCTACAGGAAAATGTTGCTGGCTCCTGGTCTAGGTTATGTACAAGGAGCACTTTTACTTGTATAATGAAAAAGCCTAAAATAGAAAACAATGAACTATTGGGTTTAAATATCAAAACTATCCCTTTTTAAAGGTGAAAAGGTAAAGAAATAACACTCAAACATTTAGTAATATTTACTTCCAATATTCATACCTCTAGGGAAAGTTTCAAGGGGAGAATGTAACAGAAATCTAACAACCTACTAGATGCTATCTGAGATGAAATTGAAACACAGAATGTGTAGATTAAAGTGTTGACGTTTTCAGGCAAGAATATCTTTTAGCCAAGACATCAGTAAGATGTATCCCCTCTGCCTATCCATTTTTTTCTTCTCCCTGTTCCCAATGACTTCCCAGAAGATCACAATAACACATCTGCCACAGACTAAATATTTGTGTCTCTCCAAATTTTATATGTTGAAATCCTAACCCCCAATGTGATGGTATTTGGAAGAGAGGGTTTTGTGGGGCTGGGTGATGAATGGAATTCATGTTCTTCTAAAAGAGGCCCCAGAGAGCTCCCCCACCTTCTGCCATATGAAGGCATAGCATAAAGACAGCCATCTGGTGAACAGGCCCTCACCAGACACTGAATCTACTGGTGTCTTGAACTTGGACTTCCCAGCCTCCAGAACTGTGAGAAATAAATTTTTGTTGTTTAAGCCACTTTATAATATTTTCTTATAGCTGCCCAGACTGACTAAGACATCACATTCAGAATATTCAGTTGTTGATCCTCTCGTTGCTTAAATTTCCGTTGCTTGCTCTCTGACTATCCCTCCATTTTTTCCCCACCCTTACCCTTCAAGAGATCAGAAGATATTTTTTTTGGAGAATAGGAATGCCCCCCAAGGAATGATGACTAGATATTGACTTATGGGAGCTCCCCAAAACAAAATATGGCCTCTGACCAATGATCAAAATACAAAGAACTTCCCATTTGCTTCTCAGCACCTCTCTCTTAAATATAAACAGGCAAGAATCTTCAGACATTTGAGAAGTTTTCACCATGAAAAAAAGAGACGCTCTGCTCCACAAAAATAATGAAGGCAGGAATAAAGACAACACAGGATCCAGGTGATTTTAAAAAACCTATAATATCTTTAGAGTTATATGATAATGTATTATAGTTATGAAAAAAGACTATAAAAGTCAACAAATATATAACAAGAAAGAGTTTTGGGGAACTGAAAATGTAACAAAAGTAAAAATAAATTAATACAAAAGTTGGAAGATAAAGTTGAGAAATATTTCAAAAGATCAAGTTTTAAAAAAGAACAAAATTATGACTGTTAGGAGGAAAAGAGCTTTTAAATATAGAGGTCAAATCCATGTGTTCTTTATCCCACTATCAGGAAGCTTAGAAAGAATGCAAACAGAAAATACAGACAAAGAAATTATCAAAGAAAAACTATAAGAAAACTGCCCAGAAGTCTTCAAGTTACATGACCCACTGGTTTTTCAGTGCAATGAATGAAAAAAAAAATTGACACTAGGCTCATAGTGGTGAAATTTTAAGAATGCCAAAGATAAAGAGAAGATCTTTAAAGATTTCAGAGGGAAAAAAATGTCCATACTTGAAGACTGGGAATAAGAATTACATGAGACATCTCAATTGCTACAGCGGAAGTGAGAAGACAATGGAGAACCCTGAGAAAACCCTGAGACAGATCTTTCTAATCCTAGAATACTATAACCAGCAACTTTTTTATTCAAGTTTTTTTTTAAAGAAGTGGAAAGTTAAAAGATGCAATGATCTCCCCGGAAGCCACTCAAAGATTTATTTTAGCAAAGTGAGGGTTGTATTAGTCACTTTGGGATTCCATAACAAAAATTATAGACTAGATGGCTTATACAACTTAAATTTACTTTCTCACCATTCTGGAGGATAGAAGTACTGGATCAAGGGCTGCCAGGGCTGGTTTCTGGTGAGGGCTCTCTTTCTGGCTTGCAGGTAGCCACCTTCCTGGTGTATCCTCACTTAGTGAAGGGGCCATGACTTGGTGTTTCTTCCTTTTCTTTTAGGGGCATCAGCCCTATCAGATTAGGGCCCACACCCTTATGACCTAATGTAATCTTTGTCACCTTACAGGCCCTATCTTCAAATACAGTTACATTGAGGATTATGGCTTCAACATAGGAATTTTGGGGAGACATTCATTCTATAACAACGTAAACCAAAACAGAGGAAGATAAGGAATCTAGGAAACCAGAGAGAGAGGCAAAGGGAAGCCCCAGGAACACACATCTTTGTAGCAGGGCTGCGGAGCAAGCAGCCTGGCCTAGACTGCAAGGATGGAGGCTCCAGGAGGGCAATATTCAGAAAAAATACAAGTTGGAGAATGAAAACCTGTATTGAGAGGCTGCTGGGGTTGGGGAGAGGTACAGTGGAGGAAAGAAGGAACATTTAGCATTGCTTTTAGAAGACTGAGTAAATAAAAATGTGATAAACTGAGCCATAGCACGTGCCTTAGTTCCTCATTGGAAAATATTTGTGTAATTCAAAATAATGTGAATAGTGACTTAATAAAAGATTATACCATATCTCAGATCATACCCATTCCCTGTCCAAAATTTGACAGCTTTTTATTGCACGTAGCATAAAATCCAACCTCCTTTCCTGCCTCCCAGCATCCTGGGTGAGCTGAGCTGCCCTCTCTTCCTTATTCAGCTGTCTCTGGCCACATAGGTTTCATCAGTTCCTCTCAAAACACTGAGCTCTTGTGATCCTAGGGGACTCTGTTCGTGTTCTTTCCTCTTCTTGGAATGTGCATCTCTACTTTCCCATAACTAATTCTCTCTCTGCCTTTGGGGGTCACTTACAGTGTTACCTCTTCAGAGAGGCCTTCCCTGAAGGAAGCACCAGACAGCCATATTTTTTTCTTTTCTAGTTCTGTCTCTTGCTGGTTTCCCCTATAACTCTAACTCTAATGAGTAATTTTTGGGAACTTATAAAGGAAAAGCCTCCTCCTCATCCTTCCCTCTTTCTCCCTCTAAATGGAACCCTTGGAAAACTGCAGGTATATACCCTTTTCAGTGAGACCAAATTATATCTCAGCTGGGCTACAGGGCCCTCTCTCTTCAACTCAACTGGCGCTTCAGTAGAGAATGCAGCCTCTGCCTTGTGCTCTTGTATTCATCACCAGCCCAGAGCCTTGGGATAAGGAAGCCTTGGTTTTTCTTTGCAAGGCCCCAGCCTGCCATCCTCCAGGGAGATGAGAAGGGTTAAACTCTTCTGACTTCTATGGAAGCCCCCATATGAGACTGATAGGCTTTGGAATCTAACGACTGAGGTGTAGTTTTGCCCCAGTGCTTTCTAGTACAGTAACATTTCTGAGCCTCCACTGTTCCTTCTGTAAAATGGGTAAAATAACAGGACTTGCCTCCTAGGGTTATTCTTAGGATTCAAGAGATAACAGCTCTAAACCATCAAATGCACATTCTGGTGGGTAGTGCTTGCTACATGCTTATTATGATTGTTAGGAGTATTGTTGAGGAAGACCATGCTGGAAATAGGGACTGCCTAGTCAGGCTCTTCAGTGTGGGTGGTCTAGGAAGGAAAGGAAATGTAAGACAGAAAAGAGATGAATCGTTAGCATTTATTGAGCCAGACCCTTTGCGTTCCACTCACTTTCTCATGGTAGTGGTGTCCCCATTCTACAGATGAGGAAACTGAGCCCCAGGAAGATAAAATCGCCCATGCAGCCGGAAGCTGGGAGAGGCAGATGTGGAAGGTACATTTTCTGTTCTGCGTTCCAAGAAGTGAGAGTTCCAAAGGCTTCCGTCCCTGTCCTTTGTCATCACCAAACCCTGCTCCCAGAGTGCCCAGTTCTCCTGCATTTAGCCTTTGGGAGCCACGTTGGGGAACTTTCAGGCCAAGTCAAGGGCAGGAAGTGAGATCATCAGCCATCTTTTAAGGGGGTAATTAGCTGACTATGAAAACAGCTTCTTCAACCACAGCAATTTGCCCCACCAGGGAAGAAGGGAAGTCGATGTTTTTATTATAAACGGAATCATAGTGGGGTTTAAGGCTTAGTAGTGTTTGGTTTAGTTTTGTTTTTTAAAGGCCTGAAGTGGAACTTGGAATCTCCTGACCCATCCCAGAAGAAAGGAAGTTTATTTTCTGGGTCAGATTAAAAGACTTTGGCTACCTTGATTTTTATTTTCGTGGAAGAGGAGTAACTTGTTGTGTTTGCTGAATCTCCCAGAGTCCTTCTCTCCTTCTTGCACTGGCCTTCTCTGGATTTTCTAGCCAAATGATGTGGGTCTTGGGCTAAGGGCAACAGGTAGGAGAGAGGGAGAGACTTGTAAGGCAGCTCTAAGGTCTTTGGATCCAGTGGGAACAGGGTGGAGCCCAAGGGAAGTGCTTCAGAAGCCACTTACTGCCTGTATGACCTTGACCAAGTTACTTAACCTCTCTGAGCCTAGTTCTCACATCTGTGCAATGAGAGGGGTACCTGTGGCTTGTTCAGAAAACAAGTTTCCCAAACATGATGTCATGGTTTAAGGTATGGACAACCCAACTTTGGGCAATAGCCCCAGCCTTTACTTTCTGTATGAGCAAGTGACTTGAGCCTTTGTTTCTTTGTCTATAACATGGGAATGATATTATTAGATCTGTGATGATCAAATGGCAAAAGTGTTTAAAATAAAGCCTGGCACATAATAAGTGCTCAAGAAACACTAGTAATTTATTGCTATTGTTACTGTTGGCATTGTTAGTAGGGTCTGTCTGGTTTTTGTAGGCGAGTAATGGATACTAATGCTGAGTTGAAGGTCATAGGATGGAAAGATTTAAATGTTGACCTAAGAAATTTGGATTTAAGGAATCAACTTTTGGGATAAAGAAACCTAAGAGGCCATTTCATTCAACTCACTCAAGCATCGGGTGTATAACCAAGGTCTCAGGCAGAGAATGTAGGTTGCTCAAGGCCCTACTGTGGCCGATCTATAACCAAGAAGGGGCAACTCGACAGGTTCATCAATGGCCATCAGTGGGGAGGCTTTCCTCCAAGAAGGGCCCAGATTAGAGCCTTATTGCTTGTGTCTAGAATCCTTCCCAATGGACCTGGATAAAGGTACTTTTCACATTCCCATGCAAACACATTAAGCCCACGTAGGACCATTCACACTTTAGTATGAATTCATTTATATGAAGATTTACAGTGTGCTGGTTAGCTGAGGGAAGGGCCCTGCTGGGAAGGTCAAGGGGCAGATGCATCATGATATATGGTAGAGGTTGAGCTTGGGGTCTACCTAAATTAGCTTGTTGTGGTGGGGATAGGGCAGCTGAGAACCCAGAGGCAGCTTGAGGACTGTCCCTCCTAACTTTCCAGAGACACCAAATACATGTCTCATACCTCCTCACAGTTCAGCCAAGACATTTATAATTTGGAATCTATTCACTTTTGGGCAGAGATTCCTCATCCTTCCTGATCACTCAGAACCAAAAAATGCTCTAAAAATGTGGTCAGTGGGGCCTTAACCTCAGAGGCCCATCTGCAAATAGGCCAGTGCATTGGGTGAAACCATGTCCCCAGCACACAGCATCTTTGGGTTACATTATTATTGCATTCATTACTTCAGCTCTGCCTCCAACTGGAAAGGACTTTGGGCAGTTTATAAGGAGAAGTTAAATAAAACAAGATGGTCTCCCTATCTCTCCTCTCCCACCCTCCTTACCTTAAAGAACAAAGGAAGGGAAAAAAAAGAATTAGAGTAGGGTAGACTGTTCAATTAGGACAGAGGCCCAAAAGGGCAGTCCGTTAATTCACGAATCTCACCTAACAGTATGCACATTTGACTTGATCCTGGGAGCAATTTCAGCCTTTCTGGAAACATTGATGGAATCTGCTTCCTTGACCAATCCTCCAGACACCACCAGTGTTATTGGTACTAATGAAGAAACAGCTGAAGTAGGGACAGGGGTATATGCTTGTTTCCTCAGATAACTTGACGATGATCATTGAACCTCCTTCCCCTAAGAGGAGGCTGCCTCCCAATGAGCTATCTCTTCATTTCATTGGTTTATTCTTTCCATGCATATTTATAGGATGCCTACTGTGTGTCTGCACTCTCCTGGGCTTTGGGAATGCAAGGGTTAACAAAACTGTCCCAGGTCCTCACTGGGTAGAGCTTACTACCTAGTGTGTGTGTTTGCATAGCGTCTATGAAAAGCTAAATGCTGGCCAGGCACAGCGGCTCATGCCTGTAATCCCAGTGCTTTGGGAGGCCAAGATGGGAGGATTGCTTGAGGCCAGGAGTTCAAGACCAGCCCAGTCAACATGGTGAAACACCCACCTCTAAAAAAATATTAAAAAGTAGCCATGTGTGGTGGCACATGCGTCTAGTTGCTTGTAAGTCCTAGCTACTTGAGAAGCTGAGGTGGGAGGATTGCTTGAGCCCAGGAGTTCAAGGTTACAGTGAGCTGTGATTACATCGCTGAACTCCAGCCTGGGTGACACAGCAAGACCTTGTCTCCAAAAAA
>NW_012100876.1:4248223-4254171 GCF_000951045.1 Mandrillus leucophaeus | reverse complement strand
TCAAAAAAAAAAAAAAAAAAAAAAAAAAAAAGAAGAGAAAAAAAGAAAGAGAGAAAGAAAGAAAGAAACTCACCCTAATGGTCAAGGGGAATAGCAAAATTCAGTGTCAGGTTCTCCTGGAAGTATAACAACAACAGTGACAATGGCAGTGATCACCACCACCACCATAGAATGCCTTCCCCAATTCTAAATACGTATGTGTACATACTTACTCAGGGGGCTGTCATTGGGCCATTTTGGAGATGAGGAAACTGAGGCTGAGCAAAGGCAACTCATTTGTCCGAGGTCATAGGGTGAGCAAGAAGCAGGACCAGAATTTTGAATTGCAATCTGTCCACCGCCGAGCCCTGAACCTTGATGCTCCTGGGGCAATGGACTCTAGAGCAAAGCCAGTTCCTGGCATCAGGAATCCTTGGGAAGAAAAGGCAGCTTTTGCAGGACTGAGGGATGAGATCAAGACCTATAGGAAGGGCCTCTTCTGAACACCAGTCCACACTCCAAGTAGCATCTGAGCATCTGGAGCTGGCCAAAAGCCTGAGGAACGGGCCAGTGGGCTATTGGCAAGACCATGGCAGGGGTGCCCAGAGGACTCGAGCCAGTGATTCAAAGGGCAGTGTGTGCTCATTTCAAAATATATAATGGGTGTCCCCAGTGCTGGGACGCCTCTGCTTTGCCTTTAGGCTCTGGGTGGTTGCGTTGGATGGGGCTGGATCCCTCTCTGGGATCTTCCTGCTGGCTTCTCCTTTGGGGGCTTCAGATGTTGCTCTGAGGCTGTTTGGTGTCAACAGGGGGCCTGGTATTGGGGAGCCGAGAATGGCTCCTTTCCCTGCCTCTGGAACTCTCAGCATCCCACCCAGGTCTGTGAATTATCTAAACTGGGAAGGGAGGGGCAGGCAGCATCCAGCCACAAGGATCAGGCATTTCTTTGAGGACAAGTCCCCATGGCCCTACCTGGCGGTCTCCAGAAACACCTAGATGCCGAGCGTGAGCCATGCCTTCTTGGGAATACCAGATTGTCAAAAGAAGAAAAGTCAAGTAAAGGTGGGGACCTGGGGGTGGGGTGGGGGCCTCAGCGAGTTTCTTTGGAGGGCCATGTCACCAAGTTTCTGCTGTGGCTTTCACACTTTGTAATAGTCAGGCCTCCATATGTTACAGCGTTCTTTGCAGCCTGGGACCCTGGCTTTATCACTCCCTAATCTCAGTTTAATTGCTGTGGTCAATTTACCCTGCACTTAATAACCCACAGCTTGGTATATTGTTTAATATGGTTGACACATACTTTGCTTAAATGTCAGCACTGGCCAGGTCTGGGGACTTGGCAGCCTCCCTGGGAGAGATGGCAGAGGAGCAGCATCATCTGCCCGGCGTCTGGGACGCTGGTATGTTGGCTGCAACTTTTCTTGGCTTGAGGGCTCCGCCACTGCCCAGAGCTGAGTTATGGGATGGGAACCGCGGGGATGCCTGGATCTGGGGCCCACTCAGCCCTGATCTGCTTTCCTCTTGCTGCCTCCCACGTGGGGGCCAGTGGAGAAGGGGTGTTGGAAGGCAGCGTCCTCAGCTTGGAAAATGTGTTGAGTCCAGGCACAGACAGGGAGCCCTGAAGCCCCAGAGCTATGTGTGGGCTGTTCCTGGTTGTGTGTTTGTGACAGAGACCCAGGGGCAGCTGTTGGGTAAATATCACACTCTGCTTGAGGGACTGTAAGGGACATCAATGATGGCAGCTGTGCCACAATGCTCTGCTCACCAACCATCCACCATGGTTAGCATCAACTGGCAAACTGGATACGTTTTTGCCACCCACTCAACTTCTACTCCTTCTGCTTCTGATGGACTAAACGTCGTAAAGATGCCTATCAAGGTGGCCTCCCAGCTCCCTGTGACACCCCACTGCAACTTTCTATGGAAACTGCCCTTCAAAATCCAAAGAGCAAGGACACTGGGGAGTGCTGTTGGCATTGGGTGTTTCCGTCTCCCTGGCAGGAGCCCTGAGCCAAGCTGGGCTGATCACCTCTCTCCTGGAGATGAGGAATTCAAGTCAAATAGACAGGATGGCAGTATCTGTGGGTGCCAATGGCAGTATCTACTGTGGGGCAGTATCTATGATAACTCAGAGACCTGGGAGTTGCATTTTGCCGCATGGGCCAGATTGCAGAGGAAGCTAACTTGCTGGGCACGTGCAAAGAATATGTGCAGAGACAGGCAGGCAAGAGGAAAAGAGAGAGAGAGCGCTACTCTCGGAGGCTCTCTAGTTCCAGGTTCCAGTCTGTCCCAGAGGAGCAGTGTTTTTCTGTCTTTGGCTTCTCTGAGACACTCTGGAGCCTTGTGATAAATTCCCCCTTTTAAGGTAAGTAATTTGGGTTGGATTTGTCATTTTCAAGCAAAAGCTCTGCCTCAAACAACGATGTTGTCCTCTGCACTGAGCTGGCGTGTGCTGAAGGCTGATCCTAATATTAAGTTGTATTTGGCATATGATTTTGGGGAGAATATGGGAGTCTGTTAAGGGCTGTATGGGCTTTGGGTGGGGAGTTTGTTCCTAGGGCTGGAGTGTTGCTCTGACTGCCTCATCTTGCATGGGTTTCTCCTGCCACCCGTGACATTCAAGCTATTGCAGGAATCCTGTGTCTGCGCCCTAGGCCATAGCCTGGGGGGTTTGCTCCAGTCTCTGGTCTGGTTCCACCATCCAGGTGATGAATGCCAGGTAATGACTGCCCTTTCCAGGCTGTTTTGGAAACTTGGGCTTATCCTGGAGTACCTGAAAGTCAGCTTGGGAGCCTCTTCTCCAAGGACATTTTCTCCTCCGGACTCAGCCGCTGGGTACAGCCAGGCTGATCCTCTCCACCCTGAGACAGCTCATCCATCAGGCATGGTGGGTACAAGGTCTAGGTTTATGGTGCCTCTAGGGGCCCAGGAAAACGTCTTAATGTTAATTTCTTTTAAAATTAGAAGAAAAAAGACTAAAACAATAATAAAGATATAATAATGAATCCAGCCTGGAACCTATTTTTCCATTTGTCTTTATACCAACAGAGTTGTAAAATATGTTTTAATTTTTTTTTTTTTAATGGAGGAAGAGGCTCACAAGGGCAAAAGTGTTCAAGGCCCGCAAACAATGTTACAATGTGGCTCTGTCTACACTCTCCTACTCCTAGGTATATATGGAGACATCAGCTTCCTAGGGACCCTAGATGGAGCCTACTACAAAAGCAGGTAGGATGTGCCCTGGATTGTTTAGGGGGTCTCTCGGGAGGGCAGTGCCTCCCGCTGCTCTGGCTGGGGGAACAGACCAACCTGCTGATCTGGGGTCATTATTTTTTATCAGCTTGGATTGAGCTCAAAGTTCAACCAAGAAGAGGCTTGAACCCAAGGCCTGAAGACACTGACTTCGGAATCTGGAGGGACAATCAGCGCAGAGGTGTGACCATCAGTCATAGAAGAGTGTCAGGCACTTGACCCCTGCCCTGACCCCTTGTAGGCTGGATCTAGGCACTGCTCTGCTTCCTCTCCATCCCAGCAGCCACAGAACTTTATGCAAGCTGCCCAGCGCTGAGCTTGTCATACTCATTCTTGCATTCAGTTACCCTGGGAGCCCTGCAAGGTGGATGGGTGCTCTTAATGGCACCATTTTATAGACACAGAAGCTGAAGCTCAGAGTCACGAAGAAGTTGGGCCCAGTTCAGAAAGCTGGTAAGTGGTAAGGCTAGGATTTGAATTCAGGTCTGGCTGACCGCAGAGCCTATGCTTCCCTCACACTCCAGCCCCCAACCAGAAGGCTGGCCAGAGATGGAAGAGCAGGACCCCCGCCCCCCGCCACAAGGAAGCTGCCTGGTGTCAGGTGGCATTTCCAAGGTGAGGTACAAAAGTAGTATCCTGGAGGTTTGCCAAAAAGTGACATCTGAGGGGTACACAAAATAAATTTTCTCTTTTTTTCCATAGGTAGGTGTGTAAGCAAACATAGAGACTTTACACACCAAACTTCCTAGGTATTCCTGCTAGAGTAAGGTCTGTATGTTTTTAAACATAGATTTAAACATATGATTTAAAGAAAAAGATGAAGTAAATAATGGTACAGATGACATATAAGTAAAGCAAAAAACCAAAAACCAAACAAAACCAACTGTAAATACTGGTCTATGAGAGAGAGGTGTAAACCTTAAATCAGAATCTTTGGGTTTGAGTTATTTTATGAGCTGTGTGGCCTTAGTAAGATTCTTCAGTTCTCAGACTCAGTTTCCTCATCTGCAGAATGGGAAGGGTCATTGTAAAGATGCATCTTCACAGTAGATGCTGCACCATGCTCTGTTGAGATCCATAGGGAAGTGGATCAGGGAGTCCCCTGGTCAAGTGTTTCTTGCTGCAACTCTCAGGCAGGGAGTGGGAAAGGCATTTTTGGATGAGAAAGATCGTGGAAGGGCTAGGTTTGGAGCTAAGAGTTCTCTGGGCTGGATTCTGCTAAGGACCTACCCCAGACTGCTGGGCCTCCCAAGTAACATGGTACACATCTGTTTAACTGGACATGAGTCTTAATGGCCAAAATTACCTGTAACATTAGCTTCTTTCACAGCTGTGCCCTCTGCTGGGGCTGGTGCTGGTTCTGAAGCCAGGTCCTGATGGGGTAGGCTGTCAGGGGGCCCGAGAGCTCAGCACAGGGTCTTGGACAGAGGGCAAGGTGCAAGGCCTGGGAACTCACATGTTGGTTCCATGACCTCTCAGCTTGCTCTTCCCAGGATGGTACTAGCCTCTTGTCCCAGCCACTCCAATTTCTCCGTGAAGAAGACTTCTCTGGTTAAAAGTGTTGGAAAAGCTTCATTTTCCTGAACTCACTTCAGGTCCTGGAAGGCAGGGTCTCTGCCCTCATTCCTGTTATAACCCCCAACCACAGAGGTGGTGAGGTGCAACCAGGGGGACTGCTCAGCATCTCCTACGCTTTTTATTTTTTACTTTTTAATCTTTTTTGAGACGGAGTCTCGCTCTGTCACCCAGGCTGGAGTGCAGTGGCCGGATCTCAGCTCACTGCAAGCTCCGCCTCCCGGGTTTAAGCCATTCTCCTGCCTCAGCCTCCCGAGTAGCTGGGACTACAGGCGCCCACCACCACGCCCAGCTAGTTTTTTGTATTTTTTTAGTAGAGACGGGGTTTCACTGTGTTAGCCAGGATGGTCTCGATCTCCTGACCTCGTGATCCGCCCATCTCGGCCAGGCACGGTGGCTCAAGCCTGTAATCTCCTAGGTTTTATGGTGACTGGAGGGACAGGAGGCATAAGATAAATTTTGAGGAAGTGGTGACCATCATTGGGGGTGTGTTTTTACTTCAAGTGAACTTCTCTTCATTGAATAACATAAGAAAATAAAAATGGCCAAAAGAAAGTAAGAAAGAAGAGATAAATGAGACCCATCAGTTATTAGGGAAATGCAAATTAAAATAAAAAGTACAATTAGGGAATGGAGGGTGGGAGGAGGGAGAGCAGCAGGAAAAGTAACTAGTGGATCCTAGGCCGAAAACCTGGGTGATGAATGACCTGGACAATCAATCCCCACGACACATGTTTACCTGGGTAACTAACCTGCACATCCTGCACATGTACTCCTGAACTTAAAAGTTCAAAAAAAGTTGCATACATGTGTTCACCCGTAAGATTATAAATAATTTTAATCATTTCAATATTGTGTAATGTGGGAAAATGCACATTTTCTTTTTCCAGTGGAAGTATGACGTGAGAACATTTGACAGTATTTACAAAAATTAATAATGTGCATGGGGATCCTCCTTGACCCCCCAGCAATTCCACCTCTAGTTATCACTATCTACCCCCAGGAAAGTCCTTGTACATGAACCAAGGACACTTGGCACAAAGATGTTCATGGCAGCATTGTTTAGCCAGCAATTGGAAACAACCTAACTTTTTCTCCAGAGTTCAAAAATGCACGGTCCTGTGGTAGCCATTATCTCCTCC
>NW_012100876.1:4244325-4245888 GCF_000951045.1 Mandrillus leucophaeus | reverse complement strand
CTGGAGTGTAGTGGTGTGATCTTGGCTCATTGCAACCTCTGCCTCCTGGGTTCAAGCGATCCTCCCACCTCAGCCTCCCAACGCTGGGATTACAAGTGTGTACCACCCACACCTGGTTAATTATTATTATTATTTTTTATAGAGAGATGGGACTTCACCATGTTGGCCAGGCTGGTCTTAAACTCCTGACCTCAAGTGATTACCCGCCTTGGCCTCCCAGTGTTGGGATTACAGGCATGAGTCACCACGCTTGGCCTCTAATCATTTTTTCTTTATAATTAAAAAAAATAACCTTGAATTTTAAGTAGTTTGAGCTTTGTGATTTTAAGTAGAGGCACAGGTAGCACATTTCTGCTGTTTCAGTGCCTAACCCCATCCATAGAGAAAGAATCAAGGAAGTTCTCTTGAGGAACTGATATTTGAACAAGCCTGGACACAGGAGAAGTTTGCCCATCAATGGACAAGATGAGGGAGAGGCAGGACTAACAGAGGGTGCAGCATGGGACTGCACAGGAGCCTGAATGAGCGAGGTGCATCTGGGAGGGCAATCATGAGGCTGGCATTGCGGCATCATTGAGGACAAATGACAAATGGCGGAGCAAGAAGTTGTAGAAATCCACTGGAGACAGATCACAGAAGCCCCTGGGGGCCATTGTGAGAAGTTAGGACTTCATCATGGGGAGAGTTTACAGCAGAGAAATGACAAGATGAGGATCAGCTTTTGGAACCATTCCTCCAGGAGGCGCGGAGAAGCCCGGTGCAACAGTCTGGAGTTACCCCGTGGTGAAGAGGCAACACTGTGTGACAGTCACCCTGCTCAGTCCAGCAATAACTCACCTAAACCTCATTGCAACCCTAGGAGGAACACAGAGAGGTTAAGGAACTTGCCCAAGGTCACACAGCTAGCCAATTACAGAGCCGGGCTTCAGACTCAGGCTCGAGTCCTCAACTAGCACATCATGTGGCCTCTGTTTTGCTCTATCTGCATGCTACAAGCTGCCTGTCTTAACTTTTCAAAATGTAAATGAACTTACTTCTTTTTTTTTTCCTGAGATGAAGTCTCGCTTTGTCACCCAGGCTGGAGTGCAGTGGCACGATGTCGGGTCACTGCAATCTCCACCCCTGGGTTCCAGCAATTCTCCTGCCTCAGCCCCCATAGTAGCTAGGACTACAAGCATGCGCTATCACGCCCAGCTAATTTTTGTATTTTTAGTGGAGATGGGGTTTTGCCATGTTGGCCAGGCTGGTCTCGAACTCCTGACCTCAGGGGATCTGCCCGCCTCAGCCTCCATGCCCGGCGCAATGAAGCAATGAACTTACTTCTTTATTTAGATATGTTTACTTGAAAAGATAGCTTTATATTATTACTATAAAATGAAAAAGCAACTTATTTTCTTCCTTTTTTTTGAGACAGAGTCTCACTGTGTCACCCAAGCTGGAGTGCACTGGCACAATCTCAGCCCACTGCAGCCTCGACCTCCTGGGCTCAAGTAATCCTCTCACCTCAGCCTCCTGAGTAACTGGGACCACAGACATGCACCATGACATTGAACTAATTAAAAA
>NW_012100876.1:4240021-4242055 GCF_000951045.1 Mandrillus leucophaeus | reverse complement strand
ATATTGAGCTTTATATCAACTGAAAATGATTTTTACAAATGAATGTTTTCTTGTGCTATTTATGAAATTAAAAGTGAATTTATTGATGGAATTGGAGGAAGGATACGTGGAGGTGTGTTATTTTCTGTCAACTTGTGTGTTTGTCCACATTCTCTATAAGAAAAATTTAAAATAAAAAAAAATACAATTGGTATTATAAAAGCGATGATCTCACTGAGATATGGCTCCTTCTAAGAGGTTCTTTTGATGTGCCCAGCTCTTCCCCAAGGTGAACTTGGCTGACTTTGGCCCTCTGTATCATGGGCAGAGACTGGTGGTCTCATTCACTGAATAAAGAAATAAATGGATGGATGGATAGATGGACGGTTCCACTGAAGCAAAGCAAGATCTTGTCCCTTGATGACCCATTTCTGGTATTTCTGGAGGCTTCAAGGGGTGCTGTGACCTCTTTGGGCCCAGTAGAAGATGTGGCTCACATTCTTCTTCAGGACTAGAGAGGTGGGTATCTTGGGGTGGTAGGTATTTGTGACAGAGAAAAAACTTTGCCAACAGACAATAGAAAACAGGAAACATGTTTCATATGACTTGAACAATAAAAATTACCATATGTACAGTCTGCAAAATGTTAAGAATATGGAATGTATCCTGCTCCCAATCCCATCTGCAACATGAGATTCCTGGATAGCAGCCCAAGCTGTTCCTTCATCACGGCTCTGGGCTAAGTCCCAGCATGCAGAAGTGTTTTCAGGGATGGTTTCTAGACAACTAAACAGGCTGAGCAAACGGACTTGATGTGAAGAGTCCCGGAGAGGATCCATGTGTCTAAAATCCACCCTAGAGCAAGACTGGGAGCCCATCCACATTCTTTGCCACTCTCCACTTGGGTTCAGGGCAGACAGAAATCAACCACAGTGTTGGTGCTTCCCACGGAAGCATTACTTGGTCTTAGACTCTTGTCCCATAGATAGTTCCAGGGCAGCTATATTAACTGATAAGGTTTAACGTGATAATTAACATGTATTTGCCGTTCCTGCCTGATGGTATCAGTGAGAATCACCTTTCTCAACATCCAGTGTTTGAAAATGAAAACGGGAAGAAGACAGGAAGGGTGTGTGTAGTTGTCTGTGTGTGTCAGGGTGGTGATGGAGGCATGAGGTTGGAGAAGAGAGAGGTGGGGGACAGATGCAGAAAGAGGAATACAGGCTGTTGAAGCACATTTTGGGTGCATGCTGAAGGCACACACGTTCAATTATAAATCAGTCACTTGTAGGGGCTATAAGAGAGACGGAGGTTCTTGCTGAGTATTCCGTCTTGGAGTCTCTGAAGTCTCAGGTTGTAGGGAGAGGCAAATGTCCTCAGAACACCCCTTCAGGGTCTGCAGAAATCTCTTTGTCTTCAGGCCGTTTGTGATTGTCGTATGTTCTAAACATCTCAACACACCTGAGTCAGACAATTCAAATCAACTGCAAACTGAAATCACCAGTCTTGCCAAAGATGTGGGTTTCATGAAGCAGATGAAAGCAATATTGCAGGACTACTTGGAATAGTTCTCAAAGCCAGCGTTCAAGGAAGACCTGGCCATGGTAGAGTAGTTGGCAAATGAAAAAGATGAAAATCATCAGGGATAATGGCACAGTAACTGCATCACAAGAGGATGGGTTGAATATCAAGATCTTGAGAGTTTCTTGAGAAAATGAATGAAACTCTCTGATAGCTTCACGAAATGACCTTTCTAAGTAATCTTGCTACCAAAGCCAAACATCAAACTGTCATATTGATTTATCACATAATCATATAGGAATTATAAATGGAGGCCAGGAATTATTCCTTGCTAGTTCTCAAAATTAGCACATAGTTGTGATGGTAACTTAAATGTGCCTAAAAATCAGATAAATGTATTTTGAAGTAATTTTCTATTCATTTATCAAGTTGAAATCTAAGTCAAACCCTTTTTCACTATTAAAATGATATTTTGTTCATAACTTGTTTATTCATTTATTTATTTTTGAGATGGAGTCTTGCTCTGTCGCCCAG
>NW_012100876.1:4232559-4238416 GCF_000951045.1 Mandrillus leucophaeus | reverse complement strand
TTTTTTTTTTTTTTTTTTTTTTGTAGTGATAAGGCCTCCCTACATTGCCCAGGCTGGTCTTGAACTCCTGGGCTCAAGTGATCTATCCATCTCAGCCTCCCAAAGTCCTGGGACTATAGGCATGAGCCACCATGCACCACCCCAATTTATTTTCTATTACCCATTAAACTAAACATCTAACTGTAATATTAAAATAAAACATTTGCCCATGCTGGAGTCTAATAAGAGAGGTGAAGGTGGGAACAAAGGTGGTGGTAGCTGACAGATAAGAGGGGACACTCTGGACACCCATTTAGGGGGTTTTGGCAAGAGGATGATGTCGTGGCTGGCTGGCATGTGGCAATGGCCTCCTCAGAATTGCTTGAGGTCTGCACGATTAGTGACACGGTTCACACACCTGGGTGCAGGCTGTGGGCATCACGAGAGGGTCCACAGTGCACATTCAAGTTAAAATTCTAAAGAAAGTGCTTTTGAGAGTTAGGTTACACCTGAGCTAGCGGGGCAGGGTGGGGCAGAGGACTTGGTCACTGACTTCCTGGACGTGATAGAAAGGGCTATGGCTCAGGAAGCATGCAATTAACATCATGGGGACATGGAAATTCCCAGCGAGTGCAGCAGAAGAGCAAAGAGAAGGCTGGGAGGGCTGCTGTCTACCAGGCCCCTGTGCACGAGCCCAACACAGCCTGAAGCTGGAGCCCTGAGATCCTGAGGAAGGTGACATCAGGGCTGTATCCGCGGTGGCACAGGACAGGAGGTTGGAGCATTTGTTACTTGACTGCTTTTCAGCACTGAACCAAGGAAACAGGAGTCCGTGGCATTGGCTCTGCCAACTCTGCTCCCAGGGCACCGGCCTTTTCCATTTCCCCTTAGCCTATCCCAGCTCCAGGTTAAGCGAGGCCCCTCTCCCCTCCTGTTGTCTTTTGTTTCCGTGGCGGAAAATTTGAAAGCCCAGCGTATTACGTTTCTTTTCTGCACACTGATAAGGCAGAGGAAACATCTGCGACTAGGGACAAAATGTGTGAAAGATGGGGGTGGGGTAGGGGCAGAAGTTTTTTGTCTTAAAAAACGTTTTATCTCCTCGCTGGACACCTCCTTTATTAAAATGAAATTTATAGGTTGAAATGTTCACGTGAACACAGAGGAGACAGAAGGTTTAAATCCAAGAGGAGAGAATTCAAAATGAATAAAAAGGAAATCCTGGAAATGCACACTTCCAGAACTCAATGCAGACACATTCGTCTCGGTTTCCTATACTTCTCTCGGCCATCACCTCAGAGAAGTCTACCACCTGTGATACATGCCTCAGATTTATGATCGGTTTCCAGGGACCAGCGGAACAGCCTCACCGCCTGCCTCTTCATACATCAGGCGCTGAAAGCAGTTCAGATGCGAATTTGACGGAAGAGGCCCACATCCCAGAGAAAGCAAGCTCTTGAGCCCCCAAGTCTGGCCATTTGCCCTTTTGCCTAATCCCAAAGAGGGAGAAGACCTGGTGGAGGATATGATGTGGTGTTTTCTAGAATTAGACCAGGAATCAGAGACAGCTGCATTTTGTGGCATCCTTCCACCTTGCCCACCATCCCTGTTGGCTGCCGTTCAGGTCCTGGGTGCTGGGAGTGAATCCAAAGGGCCAGGCTGGGCAAAATGGCTCGTGCCTGTAATCTCAGCACTTTGGGAGGTCAGGGTTGGAGGATCACTTGAGCCTGGGAGTTTGAGAGAAGCCTGGGCAATACAGTGAGACCCTGTCCATAAAAAAAATTTGTGAAATTAGCCAGGCATAATGGCGCACAACTGAGTCCCGGCTACTTGGGCGGTGGAGGTAGGAGGATCTCTGGAGCCCAGGAGTCTGAGGCTGTGGATTGCACCACTGTACTCCAGTGTGGGTGACAAAGCAAGACCCTTTCTCAAAAAAGAAGAAGAAGAAGAAAAAAAAAGCAAAAGACCAGTAACCAAATGGTGCCAGGCTGGTAGATGGGCAGGAGCTGCCGGCATGGTGCCGGGCTGTTAGATGGGTAGGAGCTGCCAGCTTCAGGAGGGGAAATGCCTTGCTTCAAAATAGCCATGAGTACACTCTGTAAGTGGGCCATTTATTGTTTGTTGTGTTAGAAGTTTCATCAAACCTCTGGGCATATTTATACCATTAGAGCAGCCGGCAAAAGAAAACAGCACAGTGACAAATTGGGCTCGTGGACTCTGATTAACTTGTTAAGCTAAATAAATTGTGTAGGAAACGTGCCCCGTTTGAATTTATGAAATTGCTTCTCATCTAGATAGATGGCTGCTGGGCCAGTCTGGGGCAGGCAGCTGGTACACACTCCTGTCGGAATGAGGTGCAAGTCCAGTAGGAGAGGGGAAACTATCCTTCTGCTGCAAACAACATGACAAATGCCCTTTACGGTAGCAAGGCAGGGCTGCTGTTTTGTCCAAAGCGTGTAGTGTTGATTTGCTGCAATATTGTCAACTCCTGTTAAGGCAGAACCCAGGCAGCAAGCTGACGCCTGTCACCCGGTATTTGCTAGTTCTTGGTTTTTAAGAACAAGACAAGTAGCAGAAATATAAGAGAACATCAGGGTTTTAGTTAAAAACCCTACAGTATCCAGCATGCATCTTGCACATTGTCAGCCATTGAGGATCTAGGAGGGTGGCCCCTGCGCCTTGCAGTGTTGAATTCTGTCCAATCCTAGCAAATAGAAGCAATCATTTATCAAGTACTTACTCTGTGCTGAGACGGAGGCTGAAGGCTTTGAAGTAAATTATCTTATTAAGTCCTCACAATGACCCTAGTATTATTCCCATTTTCCAGATGAGAACAGCGAGGAGATCATGGAAGTGTGCAGGGGAGCCAGAAAGAGGCAGCACCAGGATTTGCACCCACGTGAGCCCGGTTCCGGGGTCTGCAACATTAACCTCACACGGTGCTGCCCGCGTCAGGGACTCCCAGGGGACCCCTGAGCCTTGTAAGGTCTGAAACATCCTTCTGACTCACCAAAGAGGTCGATTCCATTCCCTCCAGCTTGCTTGTTATTTTATGACAGTGCATTATTTGAAAATTGATATGTACAGGGATTGCCCCTTCATCTGGCGCAACCCAGAAAATTGGATTAATCCATTCACCTTATGCCTTGACCATTCCAATGCTTAAGAGGAGATGGTATTTACAGCATGTCAGTGCCACGAGTAATAGCAACGGCGACCCTTGCAGCACTCGTGCTATTTATGTGGCCCCGTTTGAAGTATTTGCCTGTATCAACTCATTTGATCTTATCATCGACCCTAGGAGACAGGAACTTCTTTTTAAAAAGTCTGTTTTTCAGATGAGGAAACAAAAGCACTGGAGGTTAAATAAATGCTGAAGGTCACACCATGGCATGGGGACCCACCGAGCCAGAGTTTGGAGTCCACGTCCTGACAACTGTAGATGTGGGTGAGGCCATGAAAGTCCTGTGTTCCCCCCAATAGGGACTGCCCGGTGCACAAAGTCAAGCCCTTCCCTTTCACCTGGGGAGATGGTCCTGCGGGCTGGCATTGGGCTCTGCCCAGTACTCTGGGAAGGAGGCTTATCCTACTTGACACCCGGAGGAACCTGCTTCCAGAGAGCCAGTGATCAGCCGGAGACCCTGTCCTTCCCCAGGTGCGGGTGCTCCTGCCCTGCTCTGCTGGAGGAAGCTGGGAGGCTTTGGCTCCTGCCCCTTGGTGAGCGTGGCTGGAAGACCCGTTCTTGTCAAGGAGTGTGTGGAGCTGGAAGCCCACCTGGAAGACCAGGAGCCCCGCCGGGAGCAGGAGGGCAGTGGGAACACACGAAGTTGTGCTTCTTCACAGGGCTGTGGACCCAGCTCCAGGGAACCGGGTGTCTCCAGGGTATGGTAGAACTGGTTCCTTGGTCACAAGCTGTGGGCCTGTCTTCTTGGGTAACATAGGATGGAAGAAGTCAGATACTTTCTTGCAGAATGACAGACCTAGGGCTGCTCGGGCAGGGGCACATGTGTGAGTTGTAAAAGACTGATCTGAAGTGGAGGTAGGGCCCAATTTTCCCTAGAAATAGAGCCAGGAAAGAAAGGTGACTGACCTTCTTTCAGAGTAGAGAAAGACTGCGCTCTGGAATGTCGTCATTTTCTTTTTCTTTTCTTTTCTTTTCTTTTCTTTTCTCTTTTCTTTTCTTTCCTTCCCTTTCCTTTCCTTTTCTTTTCTCCTTCCTTCCTTCTTTTCTTTCTTTCTTTCCTCCTTCCTTCCCCTTCCTTTCTTCCTTCCCTCCCTCCATCCCTCCCTCCTTCCCTTCCTTCCTTCCTTCCTTCCTTCCTTCCTTCCTTCCTTCCTTTCTTCCTTCCTTCCTTCCTTTTCTCTCTCTCTCTCTCTCTCCCCCCCCTCCCCCCCAGGCTGGAGTGCAGTGGCACAATCTCGGCTCATTGCAAGCTCTGCCTCCTGGGTTCAAGCGATTCTGCTGCCTTGCCCTCCAGAGTATTTGGGATTACAGGCACCTGCCACCACACCCAGCTAATCTGTATTTTTAGTAGAGATGGGGTTTCAACATGTTGGCCAGGCTGTTCTCTAATTCCTGACCTCAAGTGATCCACCTGCCTCAGTCTCCCAAAGTACTGGATTACAGGCATGAGCCACCGTTCCCCGCCTGAGGTCATCATTTTCGTTGGTGATCTAGGACTTTAGCAGGTCATTCATTCACTCACTTACCCACTCATTCAGCCCGTATGGAGCAGGCACTCTCCAGTGCACTGGGACGCAGCAATGAATAGAACAGATGCAGCCTCTCAGGAACGAATGATTCAGGCGACAGGGAGGCGGTGACAGCAGCACATCAACAAGGGCAAAATGTGTTCATCTGCCATGAGAACTGGAGAGGAGAGCAACCCAGTGCTTTGGGAGCCATAGGGCAAAAAACCCTGGTCAGCAAAGTCAGAAAAGGCTTCCCCAGGAAGGGGACACTGGGGCTGAAACCTGAAGCATGAGAAGAGTTCACCAGACAAGGAAGCGACAGGAAGAGGACATTCCCGGCAGAGGGAACCGCGCGAGTGCAAAGGATCCACGGCAGAAGAGAGCATTGCAGACATGAAGGACTAAGGAGGCGTGAAGATATGAGGGGTGGCTGGAGAACAGAGTCAGGGGTGGGTCTGGAGAGGTCCGCTTTGACCACGCTAGGCTGGGTCATGTTGATGATGCCAACACCATGTAAAATGACGGACTTGATCACAAAAGCAATGGGAAGCCATTACAGGATTTTAAGCATGTAGGGGTGGGGCGGAGAGTGGACATGTGGGGAGGGCGGTGACCTACCCGTTTGTGTTTGGCAAAGATCACAGTGGCCCAACCTCCTTTTTTCATGGCAGAATTTCAAGCAAGGGCTGGATGTTTCCAACACAGAAACTCAAGAGGCTGAGACTCTGGGTGTTGCAATCTGGCTTGGAGCCCAGGAGAAGACCCGAGTGCAAAAGAAGTGAATGAGCCAAGCAATGTAGGGAAGACCTCGACTTTTAGGCACAAAAGCTAGCATGGGGGAACCTTTAGTGTGTGGTCACCAGCACCACACTCCGTTGTCTTTGGGCCGGGTTTTGCTGTCCTGCAATAACAGAAGTTTATCCTCATGACCTCAGGGCTAGCCAGAAAAGATAAAATTATAGTAAGCATTATTTGTTTTAGAAAATACAATACTGGGCTAGGTGCAGTGGCTCACCCCTGTAATCCCAGCACTTTGGGAGGCCGAAGTGGGTGGATCATGAGGTCAGGAGATCGAGACCATCCTGGTCAATATGGTGAAACGCCGTCTCTAGTAAAAATACAAAATTTAGCTGGGCGTGGTGGTGTGTGCCTGCTGTCCCAGCTACTTGGGAGGCTGAGGCAGGATAAT
>NW_012100876.1:4229496-4231539 GCF_000951045.1 Mandrillus leucophaeus | reverse complement strand
AAGTGATCCTCCTGCCTCAGCCTCTTGAGTAACTGGGACTACCGGCATGTGCCACCACGCCTGGCTAATTTTTACTATTTTTTGTAGAGACAAGGTCTCTCTGTGTTGCCCAGGCTGGCCTTGAATTTCTGGCCTCAAGTAAGATTCCCGCCTCCACCTCTCAAAGTGCTAGGATTATAGGCAAGAGCCATAGAGCCTGACTGGCTGATGCATTCTCATACACCAGGGCTCCAGACTAAATGACACCTCCTCAGAGTGGCCTCACAGACTTCCCTAACCGGAGTAGGTTAACTCCTGTCAACCTCAATTGCAGTATTGAGTTAAACCTAAATTCTTTCTTTAGTTTGTGTACTTGTATTTTGCCTGCCTTTCCCCGCTAGAGGAGGAGCTGCAGGGGGTCAGGGACTGTGGCATTCTGCTCCCTGCTGCACCCCCAGCACCTAGCAAGCAGACTGGAGGCGAGCGAACACTCCGTGGATGTTTGTGGATTGAATAACTGACCTTTCACTATATTCTGAAGGTCAATTGAGAGTTTGACCAGTATTAATAAGACGAAGTCTTCTAGCTTGCCTTGATCAACAGGTATTGATGGCTATTTAAATTATTATTTTGGATCTTTAGTGTGCCCTAGCCAGTGAGGCTGTTTAATATTCAGTCACTCAGTCACTCATTCACTCATTCGACAAATATTTATTTATTTGGCGCTCATCATGTGTGCGGCAGTCTGCTGATGATTCGTAATTGGGCTCTTTCTTTCCCCTGTTGAATTTCAATTGAGAAAGAATAAAGCTATTGCAGCATTTTTTCAAGGCAAAACAAGCCATATAACAACCACAGACCACAAGCAACAAAACAGTCTTTCATGAGGCTAATTAGTCCTAAGCCTTAAAAAAATAATAATTGCCAATTCTGGAGTGGTCTTTGAAGGCTTTTTGAGCTGAATAGTAATCAGGAAACTACAGCCTTCATGAAGCAAGCTCTCAGACAAAAACAAGCCACTCTAGAGTTGTGTACTTCTCGTGCCTCTGATTTGGCTGAATTTCCTTCTGATAAGGAAATTTTAAGGACATTGATGGGCAAGGCAAGCACATTTATTGCACACACGAATTCTTTCAACAGACTTCATGATACACAGCCAGTCTCATAATCAGAAGTATTTCTCTCTGTTTAAAACCCAGAAGGGTAGCTGACATCTTTTATCAAAAAGACAGACAATTCTTATCCCCTGACAATTCCAGATTATGGATCTCAGGAGGCTCTCCTTACACTGGTATTTTATCACTGGAATCAGAGAGACTGCTGTTTATTTTCTAAACCTCTGCGTAGTTTTCAAGGTGTTGCCAGCAGGGCCTGGGCTGACAGTGACACGTGTTATTGTCACATTGCTAGATCTGAAAGAAAACAGAAGATAAATAAATATCAGTGTTTTCTTGGATCTCTTTTTGCTATTGTGGGCACCAGAGGCACTGGTATTTGTTAATTCACATATCTGCTCTGTTTGATGGGGCCATTTTCCCTTTCATCTAATGGGGCACGGGGGAGGGGGAGCACAGGCTGACCGACTGGTATGGACTAGGACAGCCAGTTCCTCCAATTCCTACTCTGGGCGAGGGACAGAGTGTGGAACTCTGGACAAAAAGTTATATGGAGGATGCAGATTCTGGCTGCAGGATCTTGTTCACGAATTACTGGAGCCAGAAACCTAAGACCCATCTCGACTCCCTCATTCCTTCACACTCTGTATCTAATCCATCAGCATGTCTGTCACCTCTACCTTCAAAATATGTCCTGTATAGGCCCTCGTCTCATCATCTGCACTGTGTCCAGCCAAGTCTAAGCTGCAAACATCTCTTGCCTGGATTCCTGCAGCAGCCTCCAAATTGGGTTCATCTCCAAATGTGGTTTGTCTTCTGCACAGCAGACAGAGTGATCTTTCTGAAACTCAAACCCAATCACATCCCTCCCTGGCTTTAAGGAAAAGATTTCAGGTGGTTCACGCCTGTAATCCCAACACTTTGGGAGGCTGAGGCGGGTGGATCACGA
>NW_012100876.1:4192054-4229251 GCF_000951045.1 Mandrillus leucophaeus | reverse complement strand
AAAAAAAAAGAAAAAGATTTCTGTTCCAACCAGAATAAAATACAAACTTCTAGAACTTTCCAGGCCCTGCATGATCAGGTCTTCCCTTAACCTTTCACCTCTGACCTATTCTGCTTCTCAAACCTATGAACTCAGTGCCTTTGCACATGCTGTTCCTTCAGCTTGGAAAGTTCAACTCACGCCACCCTTCTCCCTGTGACCCTTGTCTTTTCAAGGCCTCTTTTGATTCTTCTTTATTGTTTAGGTCTCAGCTTCAGGATCTTCAGGGAGACCCTTGCTGATATCACCACATATACACTGTTTCTTTGTATCAAATTATTCTTGTTGATCATTCTTCTGGCTCTTACTGGGAACTGAAATTAGCTGATCTATTGTTTCCGTGTCTTCTGTCTCCCTCTGAGTAGAAACTTCATGAAGGGAAGGAGTAGGCCTGTCTTTCCTTTTCCACCACTGGGGATGCAGAGCCTAAGACAGTGTCAGGCCTACAGTAGCTATTTGACAATGGCCATTTGTTGACAGAATGACTCAAAATCTCCTTGGTCCATGGAGCACCTTTTGTACTAGCAGTTTACACTATTATTATAACAACAACAATTACACTGGACATTTGTTTCGCTCCTAGATGTTTACCCAAGAGAGCTGAAAGCATATGTCGATGTAAAGACACATGCAAATGTTCATAGCAATATTATTTATAAATAATACATTTATTGGTTTAAATTCCCCAAACTGGAAACCCCTTAAATATCCATCAACAGGTGGACAGATGAAGAAATTATGGCATACCCCCACGATGGAGAACTACCCAATAACAGAAAAGAACAAAATATGAAGGTCCACCACAACATGGATGAATTTCAGAAGTATATGTTAACTTTGGGAGGCTGAGGCGGGCGGATCACGAGGTCAGGAGTTCGACACCAGCCTGACCAACATGGTGAAACCCCATCTCTACTGAAAATACAAAAATTAGCTGGGTATGGTGGTGCATGCCTGTAATCCCAGCTACTCAGGAGGCTGACGCAGGAGAATCACTTGAATCCAGGAGGCAGAGGTTACAGTGACCTGAGATCGTACCACTGCACTATAGCCTGGGCGACAGAGTAAGACTCAGTCTCAAAAAAAAAAAAAAAGTATATGTTAAGTGAGAGAAATGAGAAGAAAAAAAAGACTGCACACTCCGTTATTCCACTTTTATGACCTTCTTAGAAAAGGCAAAATGTAGCGACAATAGTTTGCTGGAACCTGGAATGAGGAGAGAGGAGCGAGATAAAGGAGCTGAGAAGCACTTTTTGGGGATGCTCTCGATGGCCTCGATGGTTACACGGGTATATAGGTTTGTCCAAACTCATGGAATTGTGCACTTAATATGGGTACATTTTATTGTATGTAAAGTACACCCCAATTAAGTTAATTAAAATAAGACTTTAAAAGAAAAACAGATAAACGATAAGGTAGGTATTGAATGAAGAGGCAAAACTCATAAAGGCGATAAAGGAATGGCTGAGGTTTGGGAAGCCCTGGACTGGAGTTCCACCGCCCTGAGCAGCGGGTCTATCTGTATTGTGTTCTCTTAACTGTCATCAAAACATTCCTTAGCAATCTTTGTCAATCTTAATGCAATTGTGACTTTAACTCTGTCAACCTTTTCTTTTATGAATTCTGTATTTTATGTTTTGCTTAAGACAGCAAAAAGCCCTTTCCCACACTAAGATTATGAAAAAGTAGGATCTCATATTCTCTGATGATCATATAATATTTAAAAATACGACTTTGAGAAATTATTTTCTAAATGGCGGTAAAATACATATAATGCGAAATTTGCCATCTTCATCATTTTTAAGATGGTGAAAGCCCATCTCTACTAAAAATACAAAAATTAGGCTGGAGTGGTGGAGGGCACCTGTAATCCCAGCTACTCTGGAGGCTGAGGCAAATAATTGCTTGAACCTGGGAGGTGGAGGTTGCAGTCAGCCGAGTTCGCACCACTGCACTCCAGCCTGGGCGACAGAGCGAGACTCAGTCTCAAAAAAAAAAAAAAAAAAAAAGTATAGTTCAATGGCATTAAGGACATTCACATTGTTCTGCAACCATCACCACCATCCATCTCTGGAACTCTTTTTCAAAAACCATCTTTTTGACACATGATAATTGTACATATTTATAGTGGTACATTGTGATGATGTTTTGATGTATATATACAATGTGTAACAATTGAATCCAGAACACTTTTCATCTTACAAAACGGAAACTCTGTATTCATTAAACAATAACTCCCTGTCCCCATTTCCGCCAGGCCCTGGCAGACATCATGCCACTTTCTGTCTTCATGAATTTGACTACTCTGGGTAACTCAGGCAAGTGGAATTTATTTAGTATTTGTCCTTTAGGAACTGACTGCTTTCGCTAAATGCGACATTCATAGAATTTAAAAAATCGTTAGACATTGAATCCACCTGGAATTTATTTGTGTGTGTATGTCTGTGTGTGCGTGTATAGTGTAGGTAATAATTTAATTTTATTCCTCCAGACAAATGATTAACCAGTTTCCCCAGTATTGTTTATTAAAGAGACAGTGTTTTTCACAATCATTTAATATCCACCGGTATCATACTCAGTGTTCCACAGATAAATGCATCTTGTTTGGGGGCCTCTTCTTTGTTCCCTTGGTCTGTTTTCTTCATTCCTATGCCAGTTCCACAGTGCTGACCACTTCAACTTAGACCTCACCCACCTTAAGCAAGGGGCCGTGCTCTGGCTTAGTGCCTTGTCAGTGTTTTTATTTATTTATTTATTTATTTATTTTATTTTTTGAGATGAAGTCTCCCTCTGTTGCCCAGGCTGGAGTACAGTGGTGCGATCTCAGCTCACTGCAAACTACGTCTCTCAGGTTCAGATGACTCTTGTGTCTCAGCCTCCTGAGTAGTTGGGATTACAGGTGCCCACCACCATGCCCTGCTAATTTTTTTTTTTTTTTTTTTTTTTTTTTTGGTATTTTTTAGTAAAGATGGTTTTTCGCCACGTTGGCCAGGCTGGTCTTGAACTCCTGACCTCAAGTGATCTGTCTGTCTTGGCCTCCCAAAGTGCTGGGATTACATGCATGAGCCACTGTGCCCGGCTCTTGTTAGTTTTTCAACTGTTTACAAGGATAGAGGATGCCCCCCAGGCTCCCTAAAACTCTCTCATCTCTCCTTTTCCCAAGGGAGTTTAGCATTCAGGGGTCTCAGTTTGGGTTGGTGAAGAAGGCCCGGGCCATGTTTGTGAGATTGCACAGAACCCAAGAGTCCTGGGCACCTTCTGTCTGCTGCAGGACTGGGGTACCAAGAGGCTATTTTGCTGTCCTTGCCTCAGAAAGATGTGTTGGGGGTTAAGGTGCCCTGGGATGGTTCGAATTTCTCTGCCGGCAGTGGAACTTTGCCATAACCCAGTTGACTGTGAGGCAGAATTCAAGATAAGGCAAGTTAATCTTGGTTCCCCTCCAAGGACATTTGGTACTGACATGCAAAACAGGATCCCTTCAAAGTTCATTGCAGCAGGAGACCCTGGAGGCCGTCATAGAGTGTCCTCCGTATTTCTGCAGAGGGTATGTGGAGTGCTGCTGGGGCCACCTGTTGCAGGCTGTGACCTGGCACTGAAGGAAGACAGAATAGGCCCATCGGGGCAGGGCTGGCCAGCAGCTTTGTGGGCCCACAGAGTCTCCATGACTATCTCCAAGGCTGTGCTAGGCACACCGGATCTAGGCACTTCAAACTCCTTTCTCAGGGCCAGAGATGTGGGCAGAGAGTGGGAAGGGGTGACGTTTCCACGAACCTCTTGCCATTCAACTTCTGATGAGTCAGGTCGTGTTCATCAGTCAGCTCCCTCTAGGTTTCTGGTAGGAGGCAGGAGAGAGAAGATGGGCCAAGTCGGAGCTGAGATAATATGGGGAGCTTGCTGGAGAATCATGGACATCTTCTTCCCCTGCCCCTGCAAGCCTCCGGTGGCAGGGAGGCCACCTGGAGAGTCTGGCTGCCTTTGGTAAAGGCCCTTGGGCACAAGGTATCACATGGGGACACGCAGCTCAAGGAGAATCATGCTGGGATTGTGGGCATAGCAGGCAGGGAGGCAGACTGACTAAACCAGTTATGTGATGGTTCAGTGTTTCCCAGATTACAGTCATTTCTGTACTACCTGTCCAGGCCTCCCATATCCTCCAGCTTCTGCACTGGCCTTCACATTTTATTTATTTATTTATTTTTATTTTTTTGAGACAGAATCTGGCTCTGTCGCCCAGGCTGGAGTGCCGGGGTGCGATCCCGGTTCACTACAACCTCAACATACGGGGCTCAAGTGATTCTCCCACCTCAGCCTCCTGAGCAGCTGGGACCGCAGGCACACACTGCCACAACCAGCTACATTTTTTGTAGAGATGGAGTTTTGCTATGTTGCCCAGGCTGGTCTCAAACTCCTGGGTTCAAGCGATCATGGGATTACAGGCGTGAGTCACTGCACTAGCCTATATTATATATATATACACACACACACACACGAACACACATGCTCATACAACATACATATATATTTGAACCACTTTTTCAACATAAATTTAGCATTTTTAAAAGCGGTAATATCTGTAATAATCACACGCAACACTCAGAGAACACTTATGCTATGCCAGGCACTGCTGTAGGTAATCAAATAGATTACTCTGGTCAACATCAACTCCCTTGAGGTGGTTCTATTTTGTGTTATTTCCTCCCATTTAAAATATAGGGAAACTGAGGCACAGAGATGTTATAAATTACCTGCTGAAAGTCTCACTGATTCAAACCCATGCTGTGTCTGGCACCAGACCCTGAAACAGGCTGCCTCTTAAGGAATGAGTCAGATATGGATTAGGTTGATTTTTTTTTTCCTAAGTCATATTAATAAATCACAAATAATATATACATATCAAAGTTTTTTTAAGCTCATCTGTGTACCATCTGGTTCTTTCTGCAAACTGCCAGTTTTGGGCACCCACTTAGGCATTGCTGAGCCCAGGAGGTGTAATATATGTGTCCTGTCCAATTCTGGAGCCCTGACAGCTTCCTTCCCCTGGGTGGTGGGACAAGCAAGGCCACCATTCTCCTGACGCATGTGATTTAGCTCCATCAGCTGTCTATATAATTTATACCTGGCTGCCACCTCCAGCCACTGTGGGGATTTGGTGTGCATGTGTTGGACAGGAGAGTGGGAGGAGAGAAAAACCACGCAGAGTCCTGCAGATTCCATTGATTCAAGCCTCGCTGTCATCAAGCACCTTACCTTACTCACTCCTGAAAGGTTCTCCGTGAAGTCGGCAAGGAGCAAGTTCAAGGTCCAGCTCCGGAGCCGCCCCCCATGACCAGGAGGGCATGACCCTCAGCACCAGCCTCTTTTGTGGTTTTCATGAGCAGTTGCAGCATTGTTTGTCGGGTCACGATCACCTGGGTGTCTTATGGGAGAGCTGGGCAGTTCTTTGGGAAACCCTGGGGCACATTCCATTCCCCTTAGCTTCAGCCCATGCTAGAGTGAAGTTTGAGAAATTATCTTGTCCTCTTTTGAAAGCAGCAGGTCACATGGAGAAGGAATAGGCTTTTTCTCCAAGCCTTGGCCTGTGGCCTGCTACCTGTCCATCAGGCTGAGCATCTGGAACTGAGATTTTAAAGGCCTGGACTCATGAGGCCTCCTTTAAAGAATAACTTAGTCCTGTCCTCTGCTCTCAGCTGTGGATAATTAGAGCAGGTGGCTCTGGGTCAAATCCTGCTGCTCCTAATGAGCTGGTGGCAGGGCAAGTCATTTAGCCTCAATTACAGGCCAGTTTCCTCATCTGTAAAATGGGCATAACATTGTCTACTTTGCAGTGTTGCAGAGAGAGTGGGATGAATTAATTCATGGAGTCCTTGGCCCCTAAAAGCTGCCCAAGAAATGTTGGCTGATGCTACACCAGTGTGATGCCTGTTATTGGCTTGCTTGTCTGTTTCCACCCCTGTATTTATTGTGTACCTCCTCTGAGCCAGGCTCCGTGTTACATGAAATTCAGTGGCAACTGACAACAATGTAGTTCTAACCCTCATTGACCAAAATGACTATTTTTCCCTGGTTCTATATCACTGATTTTTGTATCTCTTAAAGATGAGTCTTTTCTAAATCTTAGTGGGAAGGTCATGAACTCTTACAAAAGTCAGACAAGTGCACATAGGTACAAGGGACATAAATTTGCAAACAAGTTCTTGCTTTTGCAAAGCAGTCAGGACCTCCTCTTGGTGCCAGGCTAAGAAATCCTAAAGATGGAATGCAGATAGGAAAGGTACCTTCAGCAATTTATGCTCATTCTATTTTCCTCTTCCCAGCCTCCACGGGTGCCCAGGGAATGGTGAAGTGCTCTCTTTAAAAGCCGAGTTGTTTACACTGACCATATTTATTCTTAACTTCTAATTATTGAGTCAATATCATTTTTCCTTCTCTCCTTCTTCCCCTTGGCTCACAAAGCAAGCAGCTGTATGAAACCTACCTGACTGTATCTCTTTATTCTATTTTAAATTTCACTCGCACCAATAATTAAATTACAGAGGCCAGGAGGGTCTAGAAGAGAGCCACTGTCTAGGCTGATGTGTTTGCTGCTTCTGCTAGCATTGGCACCTCCCTCTTCTCTTGACATAGCTTTCAGCCCCCCATGTCTTAGGTGAGCTTTCACTACACCTCTCTCACATTGTAAACATTTTTTCAAAGTTTTCCTCCCTAGCTATGACCTGAGACGTTGCTACAACCAACGTGGGAGGATGAGAATTTTCTCCACATCTATGACCACCAGGGAGTTTCTGAACATACTGTGATTACAGGAACCAACCCTCTTATCGGCTCTCCCCATCACTGCCTGTGTGAGGCTTTCAGGCTCTGCCCTGCTCCTGGGCACCCTGTACCCAGAAGTGAGCTTCCAAGCACTGAGCTGTACTCAGCAAACTGATTTGTTCAGTCATATCTCAGATGCCGTGGGCCGATGAGAGTGATAATACCTCCTCTGTTTTGCAATGGTGGACATGATTGAGATGGGAGATAAGGCGAGGGAGAGGTGTGGCGCAACCTCGAACCAACTCCCTGGACAGCAGTGAGGCCATACAAATCCTTTTTCTTGTTGAACAACATGTCCTATCTCCAGTAGTCGTCTTACCAATCATCCTGTAATTAACCATGCTAATAGCATTCTCTGCGGTGCTAGCGCTCAGTGCTCTCCTAGGACCCCTTAGGAACAATGCCCTGCAATTAACAGCCAATGGTGACTCAGATCTTCTGGCTGGATGGTGATGGTCCTCAGATACCATCCCAGGGCCTGCCCGATTCTGCAGAATTTCACCTGGGGCTCTTGCCATCCTGGAGTGAAGGGAACCTTCTGTTCCCCTTCGAGCAATTCCTCCTCCTGCCAAAAAATGTGGGCTCAGCAAACTGGTTTGTATTTGTACGTCTCTCTTTCTCCCCACAACAGAGCTTCTCAAAGCCTCAGTCTCTCTCTGGTCAGTTCACCTCTGGGTCCCCAGAGAGCCTGGTGCTGGGCCCAGCCTACTCCTGACCTGTGACAAATGTTGAATGAATAAATTCTGGAGAACAAATACACCCCAGCAATCCCCCGTGGGTGCCAGTTTATTCCGCAAGTCTACTTTCTATCCTGCTCCCACCTCCTTCCTAGGCCTAAGGACAAGTTGCAATCTATAAGCTGAAAGGAAGCTGAGCAGTTTAGTTCTGAGGTGTGAGTACAGCTCTTGCTGTGGGTGGATGAGATAAGGCAATAAAGGCTGGTGGCTGTCGTCGCTTCCAGAGAGCTCTGTAGGGCACTGTGCATAGGTGTTCTTAATGAACTGATGTCAGCCATCCACTCTGCAGACACGTGGAGGCTGCAGTATTGGTGAAGAGAGAAGTGGGGCGGGGCTGAAAGGGGGTGTCATAGGTCAGGGGGTGCCATGAGTTCAGCCCTGTTGTATTTCCAAATACTAGGAGCTAGGAGGGAAAGGCAGGGAGTAGATACAAAATAACACCAATATTTGTTGGTATGTATCCATATAGACCTATATAAATTGTTTCTTTAATATACATGACCATTTTCTGAGCTGTTATTTGATGTGGTTGGTTCACTGATTGGAGTCACTGCAGGAAATAGATTCCAACTCAGACAGTCCAAAGGTCTTTAAGGAAGGGCCTGCTTTGGGGGATAGTAAGGTCATGATCAGGGGATGACAAGAACCCCAGAAACTAGTAAGGTGTTGTGACTACCTCTAGGTCTGAAGGGGCACAGGAGGAAATGGGACATCAGGGCTCTATGAGGGTGGAGACCATGGAGCAGCACCGGCCACCAGGAGCTGGAGCCTTGGAGGGACATGGCCACTGCCTGCAAACGCCGCCTGAAGCAAGAAAAGAGAGGAACAGCTTGTCCCGTCCTCTTCCTGATTTTTTGCTGGGGCATCCCATTGGCCAACTGGGAAGAGCCCATGGAGGTCTGAGTGTGCCATCCATGGGACCAGCTTCATACAACACAGGGTCGGGCAAAGCAGGGAAGAGAATGGATGTGGGGTACATGGCAAGTGGGGAGAGCAGCACAGTTGGGGGACAATGACATCATTGCCTGGTCCTGGGATGGAAGTCCCCCTTGGCTGTGTGAGTGATGCTGCTGGCTGTCCTCCTGTGTCACCTGCCTAGGAGATGCTAGCAGTACACAGTAGGTGCCACATTGGTTCCTTTAATCCATTATCTATTAACTCTAACACACTGACTAATACTTAGCTACTTTGATGCATCCTTTTACTTAATTCCAGTACAGTGCCTGGCACTAGGAAGATGCTCACTAAGTACTTCTTAAATAATGAGTAGGTGAATAAATTAATACATGAGTAAATAATTGGATGGGTGTGAGTCACCTTTGGAGGGGGAACTATGAAACCTCTTTGACACCACTAGAAACTTGGGTTGTGAGAGGTTAAGAGAGCAGCCCAAGTCCATTCTATCACTCAGTGCATTCCATAAATACAGTTGTCCTTTGGTATCTATGGAGGATTTGTTCCAGGACCTCTGCAGACACCAAAATCAGCAGATGCTTAGGTCACTGATATAAAATGACATAATATTTGCATATAACCTATGCACAGCCTCCTGTATACTTTAAATCACCTTCAGATCACTTACAATACATACTACAATGTAAACTCTATGTAAATAGTTTCTATACTGTACTCTTTAGGGAGTAATGACAAGAAAAAAGTCTACACATGTTCAGTACAGATACAGCTTTTTTGAATGTTTTTGATACTGGTTTGGTTGAATCCACAAATGTGGAACCCATGTACACACAGAGCCCTGTGTGTATTGAGACTATAGACTATCTGTTGAGCACTCACTGTGTACCAGTGGTGTTACATTTGACTGGAGGAGAAAAAACACACAAACCTATATATCCTGTATAATATCTAAGTGCTACAGATGAATAAAGTAGACTAGAGGGACAGGGAGCCCTGTGCCCAGCTTTTTAGAGTGTTGACAAGGATGGCTTCTGTCACAAGGAGGGACATGGGAAGTGAGACCTGAGGGAGGTGAGGACATGTCATGTGGCTTTCTGGGACAAGAGCCTTCCTGGAGGAAGAGAGTGAGTGAAGAGGCTTCGAGTAGGAACGTGTCTGAGGGATTTGGGAAAAAGCAAGAAGACCAGCGTGGCTTGGGCAGGTGTAACTGGTGCTGCTCTCTGCCCAGCAGCTGGAGGGATGTCCTGTAATGCCAGTCTGATGCCATCTTTCCCCAGTTGGAACCCTCTAATGACTTATCCTTTTACTTGGAATGCAGGCCAAACTCCTACCTGGCCAGGCATACTTGGCAAGGCACAATCCATTCTACCCAACTCTCTGAGGCTCACCTTCCTCTGTGGCTCCCCACCTGACTGCCCCACGGCTACACTTGCCTTTGCCTGTCAAGCCTTTGCCCTGGCCATTCCTCCTGCTTGGAACACTTGTCCTGGCTCTTCGGCTGCCACTCCTGAGAACAGCGTCTTCTGACTCCCACTCCCGAGAAGGCTGTCCCCAGGCTCTCGCAGTCTATCGTGGCACCCTTTTTGGTTTCTTCTTACTTGACATTATTATCTCCTATTACCTGGTGGCAGAGGAAGGAAAGAATGAAAGGGAATGACTCAGAAAATTTGCCCCAGGATGATGGGAGTATAGGAGAAAGAGAGAGAGGAAGATGGAGAGAAGAGAGATGTCACTACCAGGTAATTCCACATCACTCTGCCTCACTGTGAGTGTCTCGAAGGAAGGAACCTCATCAGTCTCATCAGTTTTGCTCTTCACAGGGAACAGCTCTGAGGGACATCTGTAGTCACCTGAGTATCTTCTGTGCTTGAAGCAGTGCCGGGCACACAGCAGCTCTTCAGTAAATATTTATTGAATAATGAGTGAATGGGTGAACCAGCGAGTGACCTTTGTTTGAGACATCAGAATGGGACTCAAGAACATATTATCCTTTTCCTTGATCTTTTGACCTTACAGGTTTTCTTGTGAGACTTCAGGCTTCCCAGGGAAGATTTAGGCCAAACGTCTACACTCAAATGTCCACATTTGTTGACCAAAAGAGAAAATCTGTGGGGATGCCAGGTGGAGAGGTTGGGGAAGGCTTTCTTTTGCACTCTCCCCATGTTTTCATCAAAAAGACGATTTATGCAAGTTCTCCCCAGTGCCAGGAGCTCCTAGAACCCTGGGCAGCCCTTGAGGGCTGATTATTGTTGGGCACACTAAAAAATCTGCTGCCAGCACTCTTGTTGTGACGTTTTTCCTTTTAGCAAATGAATTAATGAACAAGAAACCACCCACTCATAGAGCCTAAAGCTGACTCGAGTTTGTGCTTTCTACCTGGGAAGCTTTGAGAAATCCAGATTCTCTCACCTCCAGGGTGAGAGGTCCCAGATCCAAACATCTAAGCTTAGATGGGGACGGGCTTGGCATCCTGCCTTTAGAACAAGGTTCCCAGTTACTTTAATATATTTGATCTGAGCACCATACTCTGAGGGTCATACACTGGGTCTTGGGCCCCAGGCTTGGTTTTGGGTATGAAGAGGTGGTGTATGTGTGTAGTTTGTGTGTATTAGTGTGTGTGTGTGCAGTCTATATATCTAGGCAAGTTTTTAATGTCTGATAAAGACGTCTGATAAAGTCCCATCAGAATACTGGCATAGAAGTCTGCCATCATCAACCTTATCCTATCACTTTCAATTATAATGCCTTTCCTGTCCTTTAAATTTTCTAATAGGGCTCTGTGGTAGATGGGACAAGCATGTTTCTTGTCCCCATTCTACAGAGGAGGACACAGTTCTGAAGTTAAATGGCTTCAAATCTCAGGATCCTCTCACCAGGGACTCTGCAGTCCACCAATTTCCTCTATACTCATGGGCAACCATGTCATGACATGCTGGTGGCCGAAGGAGAAAGGACAAAGATGGAGACAACTCAGAAAATCTGTCCCACATGGAAGTATAGGAGAGAGAGACAGATAGAGGGAGGTGAAGAGAAGAGAGGGGTCGCACATAGGACTGTCCATCACCTGGAGTCCCGCCTGTGTATTTCAGAGAAAGCAAAATACCAAGAAACCTCATGTGCTGAGAAGGAAGTCCTGGGATCAAGAGGAGCCTTGGTTCACCTCTCAGTGCTGTCCCCCAACTGTCTTGTCTTTGGCAGCACATCTCAGCCTGGGGCCCAAACAAATACCCCTGAGGAGGCTGGGCTCCAGAGAAACCGGTATTTACACACAATCTCTGTTTTGGAAGTAATTAATCTTCGAATGCAGGAGCCCCTTTGTGGTGGAAAGCGCACGCTGACACTTTTGTGTAAACACCCAGCTTAGCATATTGACAAACTGGTGGCTGTTACTTTGATCCCAGGCTGCCGGCTCTGAAAAGGCAAGCCAGCTCTGGGCTGCCCCTCCGGCCACAAAGGCAGCTCTAATCCCCTCTACACTCCTTTGCAATCCATATTTAGAATTCGGAGTCTTTATTTTCTATATCCACTTAAGCTCTGCTTGGAGTTTGTTTAGTAACCTTCTTCCTTCTTCATGCTCGCTGGTGACTCAGAAGTTCGTTTTCTTAGCAAGGCATGCAGCAAAATGCCAAAGTAGCAAATGACCCGAATGAAAACCCTTAAACTCACATAGATTTAATCACTGCAGCAAATTGGAACCATTTGTGGTCAGGTTTTGATGGCGATCTATAAAGATTTCTGCCATTCTCCCCTCTGCTTTCTTTTTAAGTGGCTTAGTGAAGGTTAGTGAGAAAAGGAGACATTGATGCCAAGGTCCGTGGGGTGGGGAAAAGGGACACTTACATTGTTTGTCATCAGCTCTCAGGACATCTGTAGTGTCTTCCAATAGCATGGGGCAAATTTTTGGGGTAGCCAGCAACTGAGTGTCTTCCAATAGCGTGGGACAAATTTTGGGGGTAGCCAGCAACTCTCCCACGCATCACAGTAGCCAGGACTGTGCAATCCAGAAAATAGGGAGGTTTCATTGCTGGAGTTTCTGCTGAAGGCTTGGGGCCCTCTTAGGAAAATATTGTGTTTTGTGACTTTTGTCGCCTCCAGATACCCTAATAAGGTAAGGGAAAGGTCGCTGCATTTTTTTTTCATGAACAAAGAAGAAATCGAACCCGATCTGTTATGATTTCTCCTTAAGCAAACCAAACAGAGAGAGCTTTAATGAAGACGCCGATCTGGGACTGAGGCTGACCCAGGCAGCGCCATGAGAGTGTCAGATCTGTTTCTGATAAAATCGACATTGAGGTTTTGAAGAATGAATCAGAAAGGAAGTTCAATTCTATTTCATGACTGGGCTGAACTAAATAGAAGGGGAAAGCTCATCTGTAATTAAAGGGAAGCTTTTCTTAAATTTTTTTTTTTTCTGCAGCATTTTTAGAAATTTCTAGAATTTGGATTGCTCTCAACAATCAGTTTTCAGGGTTCTGTTTGATTTCTTGAGAGCAGATGGGAAAGCAAATTTGCAGACTTCGGCAACAAATTTCACCGAACAAATGATGGAAAAAGTTACCCAATAGGGTCCTTTCCCCAACCTCCTATTTTTTTTTTTTCTCTCCGTCTCTAGTTTCTATGATTATAGTTGGAGAGAAAATTCAGGCTGAAAGAAATTTGATATTTATTTTCTGTGAACTTTAATAAAGAAAGTGGTGGGTTCAGGATTTTTTTTTAAGGCCCTTTGGACAAGTCAATTTTTAATTTTTTAAAATAGCACCTTTTGGCATAAAGCTGCCGGTGTGTGATTTATGGAACTGTGAAGGGGTTGTGCTGAGAGCTGTTCCCGGCAGGTTGGTGAGAGACTTTGAAGAGGCTTTTGACTCTGGGAACCCACTCTTCATAGGACCTGTGTTCACCCAGGCAGGCCTTTTAAAATGTTTAGTTCCTGAGCCTTCGCTTGAAGTCCCATGTTTGTTTGGGTTTGTGGAATCCCTTTCCTTTCTTCAACATTCTCAGATATCCTCGGTTTAGGCCCAGTGATCAGCCATAATCCACTCCAGCCCTGCCTAGGAATAGTCCACTTTGTTCATAAGCACATAACATAACTTCAGCCCCCAGGGACTCTGTTGTGAAATGGAATCCCAGATGCTCCAAGATGTCTTGGAAGATAAGCGCAGCTCTAATCCCAGGGTCACCCCGGCCCTGAAGGAGCAGGAGTTCACCTATACATCACGACATCGTTATCAGGCGGGGACCCCAAGCAGCCACAACCCGCCACATTTTCCACAGGGTTTGGCGGTGTTAAGAAAATACCCTCTAGCACGGTGTTATTTTAGGCTGAAACAAAAGTCGACATGAATGGCTGGGGGGAACAGAGGGGGCATTGTTCTCCCTGCGGCTGGGTGCTCAGAACTGGCCTGAAACTGGAATCCAACAAACGGAGAAGTAAATGCCATCACGTACAAATGAGCTCTCGAATGTCCAAGGGATCAATGGAGCACAGAGGGCGGCCGGGCCGAGGATTTTGCCAGGCCCCAGGTCATGGGAAGTTTGGTTTCCAGAGGACAGACGGAAAGTGCCACCTGATTTGCAGTGGTGTGACAACTGCCTTCTAGGGGAAGCCACCTGCTCGTGAGAAACAGGAGAACCAAATATCAGGGGCTGGCTTTGGGGGGACACTGACCGGGGCATGCCAGGCACTCTCGTGAGCCCCTCAAACAGATTGTCCCATTCGATCTTCCCAGACACCCTATAAGGTGGGTACTATCGTATGTCCCTTTTACAAATGAGGAAACTGAGGCAGAAGGTGGTAGACTTTCCCAAGGCCACTTGACCGGAGGTTGGAGGACCCATGATTTAAAGCCGGGTAATCTGGTTCTAGAACCCACACCCCTTTCATCTGTGCCTGATCGCCTTATTCTCCTTTTCCTTCTCCCTGTGTTTCTTATTCTTGGCACCTGGATGATGTGGCAGGTGCTGTCAGTACCCTGCACAGAAGCCCTCAGCTCTTACTGTGTCAGTGTGAACTGGTAGCCCAACTTTCATCTGCCAGTATCTGCATGCTTTTGCTTGAGGGCTTTCTTTTGCCGTGGGAGTCTACTCTGCCCATTTTTGCAACAGACCAGAAGTGCCAGGAAATGAACACCGTAGAGGTGCTGGGAAATTCACAACCAACGACAATTGGTGTTTCAATACCACCGTTCCCTTGTCTATCTGGTGGGAAAAATCTGAGGTGGGTGTTTTACGCTGGTCCCCAGAGTTCTTTCCTGTGGTTGAGCCCACAATAGTGACCTCCTTGAAAATGCATGTTTTAGTGGCCCCCTTTTCTTCCTGGCCTCACATCCTTACTCCCCAGCAGTCATCCTGAGATTCACTTCTTAATATCACCTTCTTTTTCTTTTTTCCTTTTTTTTTTTGACAGAGTCTTGCTCTGTTGCCCAGGCTGGAGTGCAGTGGTGCGATCTTGGCTCACTGCAATCTCTGCCTCCAGGGTTCAAGCTATTCTCCTGTCTCAGCCTCCCAAGTAACTGTGCCACCATACTTGGCAATTTTTTTGTATTTTTAGTAGAGACGGGGTTTCACCACATTGGTCAGTCTCCTCCCAAACTCCTGACCTCAAATGATCCTCCCGCCTCGGCCTCCCAAAGTGCTAGGATTACAGGCGTGAGCCACTGTGCCCGGCTACCTTCATTTAAATCCTCATCTCTAGAACAGTTTCTGGAGGAACACAAGACAAACCTGAGGATCGTACCTCTGCGTGATTATTTGATTAATGTCTGTCACCTTCATAAACCTGTGAGTTTAACATTGTATTCCTGGGGACCAGCTGAATGCCTGGCTCATAGTAGGTGCCAAGTAAATACCTATTAAATGAAAGGATTTTGAAGTAGAAAGTCCCTTTCTATCAAACAGAAGTTTATACTTTGATAGTTCTCTTATGACATTGTCTTACATTTAAAGCAGTTTTATTTATTTATTTATTTAGAAACAGGGTCTCTCTCTGCTGCCCAGGCTGGAGTGCAGTGGTACAATCACAGCTCACTGCAGCCTCGACCTACTGGGCTCAAGTGATCCTCCTGCCTCAGCCTTCTGAGTGGCTTGAACTACAGTAGCATGCCACCATGCCCAGCTAATTTTGTAAATGAATAAAAATTATTCTTTTGGAGATGAGGTCTTGCTATGTTACTCAGGCTGGTCTCAAATTCTTGGCCTCAAGCAGTCCTTCTGCCTCAGCCTCCTGAGTTACTGGGATTGCAGGCATGAGCCACTGCACTTGGCTAAAGTAATTCTATTTAAAGTAGTTTCATTCTTCATTGAGGAGCTACTTTGTGGGAGGTTGGAGACCCCCTTCCTATTCCTCTTCTGTCTCGCCTAGAGTTAGGATGAACCAGCTTCTCTATTAGGGTCAGATTAAGACCTTTGGAAGTTGTTTCAGAGACTGGCCAGCTTTTACCAAATCTTTGTCCTCTTCCTAGACTGTATTTCCCAGTTTCCTTTGTAATTAGTTTTAGCCAACGGAATTTGAGCAGATATATATACCATTTCCAGCCCAGCCCAGCCCACAAACATCCCCCACTGGCAATCTTCTGTGCTTCCCCCTTCTGTGGGCTAAGGCCAATGAATGGCCCACATTAAGTACAGCAGAGAACACCATACAAGAAGTCTAGGTCCTGGAGTCGCTGCTTGGAGGAGAGCTACACATTAACAATTTTGGACTTTACTAGTAAGAAATTTTCTATTGTATTTGAACCCTCACACATTTTGGGGCTTGTTTGTTACAGCAGCTGATGTGATCCTAATACTGAAGCTCTAGGTACTAACAAGAGTTAATGTTCTTTGCTTCTTCCCAGTTGTGTATAAAATAAGTATTAAATGTGTCCAACACAATTCCAATTTCCCTATGATAGCTACTCTCATTAAAAAACAAATCAACTAGCAAAGTCTTAATTATTTTCAGTACTAAAAGGGTAGTGTCTTGCTTTACTGGCACCGTAAGTAAATACTTATTTGGCCTCCTAGATAATCCCACAAGCTGTTTTTTCTGGAAAGGACGTGTCTAATCGGCTGGTGCACAGAAACCGGCTTCATCCAATAACCTTGGGTTGACCAAATGGAATTCAAGGGCACTGCTGTTTTCTATAGAGGTTCAAGGACATTGCTGTTTGCTACAGAGGTTTAGGCAGCAGTACCTGGCCTCCTATAGGCTCTAGGACCAATGAAGGTGGGTCTGAGGATTAAGGACAGAGAAGTGCTAATCCCTGGGACCTGTCTTTCAGCTTCCAAGCTTTGGAAATGTTTTCCTAACCTTCCATAGAACCCAGAGGGAAACACAGGCATGCAACCAGTAGAAGGCTCTGTGGTCATTCTCCTCACCAGTTGCTACCTTTCTTGAGAGGAGCTGGGCGTGCTGGGAAGCTGATGATTCTGGAACCAGGTGGAGATTAGGGTTTGACTCTTTGATCTGTCTTCTCCTTGTCATTATCCCCATTTTATAGATAATAGTTGGGGACTGATTCCTGAACCTACACCTTGACCCCAAATCAAGCCATACTTTTGTAGTGAGATGTGGCCCATTCAGAGGCAATGGTCTGGGTAGAGAGTGCTATAGGGTGCTTAACAGCATGGGCCTTCCCAGGCTTGCAGCATGGCTCTGCCTCCATGGACAAGTTACTCAGCCTGTCTGTGCCCATGTCTTCATGTGTGAAATGGGATTATGAATAGCATCTATGTCAGGGGCCCATTGTGAGACTGAAATGAGGTGATGCCTGTGCATTTATGACAGTTTCTACATACAGTATGCTCTTATACTTCTTATTGGAAGTCTGTGGGAATTATCAGACCCCATCCTTGTGGTCAACAGCCCTGTAGCTTCTCCAAAGAAGGAGCAGGCGACAGTGGTCTGAAGATACGTTTGGGGCCTAGCCTGTGAACAGAATGGTCACTGGGGTGGGGGTACATTTGGAGCCTTTGCAGTCTCAGGAGACCACAAAGCAGCACTCCTTTGACCTACAGGGTAGATGCTCTGTCTGAGGGGTGAGCCTTCATCACAGGAAGGCATGGGTCTTTCATTGGACCCTCCTTCCAAAGGCACAGTGACTGCTGAACAAGAGAGAGGAGCCCTTTGCTGGTTTTTGGGCTTAAAGAAGCTGTTTCTAGGTGGAGGACTGGGGAAAAACCCAGGAGATTCTGGTCTGAGTTGATCACCCATGCCAGAGGAAACATAGCATTCCTTACGGTCAAGGACCTGGCCATTAGCCACACATACCTGACTATGCATTCCACACATCCACATAAGCAAGTCTTTAACTTCTCTTCCCCAGTTTCTTAGCTGTAAAATGGGACTGTTGATAGTACTTTCCTCATAGGACGCCTGTGAGGACTGTGTGGGATGATGACGTCCATATAAACACTTTGCATCATGGAAGCAGTCAATGTATCCCTGAATACATTTTTTCCTCAAGTGTAAAATTGGCATAAGGCTTTAAGGATTCTAGCAGTATAAAACGTTATGCAGCGAAGAGTAACTCTTTCCTACTCTTGACCCCTTAGTCACAGAGGGTGTCTACAGAGAAGACACTGGTTATCAATGTCTCGTGTAAAATGCCAAAGATGGTCTCCACATACCAACATGGAAATTTTATACACACACACACACACACACACACACACACACACACAGAGAGCAATTTTGGATCTACAAAAATGGGAGTTTCGTATGGTTCAATCTAAATGGTATGTGTGTGTGTATAAACAATGGTAGCCTGCTATATACACTGTTTACATCTTGTTTATTTTTTAACGTAATAATATCTTTTAGAGAACATTCCATGCCACTTCTTACAGACATTTCTCATTCTTTTCAACAGTCGTGAAGTCGTCCAGCATGAAGGCATACCTTCTTTTATTTAACTCTTGGTGAATAATACCTGGGTTTTTTTCTGTGTGACATTTTTGGAGGAGGAAAGGAAAGTCGTGCATTCAGGCATTCTCCATCCCCCAGACCCCAGGCCAGACCCCAGCCTCCAGCACCTGTTATTTCTTCTCTGTTCAGTAATTCCCTGGAGTGCACATTTTTCTCATTGCAACTGCACTAGACCCAAGTTTTGGGTTCCTGCTCTGTGCCTAAATATGCCTTAGATCTCTTCATAACTCAACTTGTAAGTTGAGGCCTCTTAATTTGGCCCACAGGACTCTTTAACGCCCTTTAAACCCCGTTAAACCCATGTAATGAGTTTCCCCTTGCTGTGCTCCTGGCCATGAAAGCTGAGAGCTGAGGCTCAGGCCTCCCACCTGTTCCAGAGATTAGGCTGCGCTGCGGAGGCTGTGGGGCCGGAGGGAAGGGACAGGGGTCAGTTGTGAAGCAGGACTTCTGGTTGCAGTGGGTGTGTGGGTGCCCTGAGGCCATGGGCAGGCATTCACTGGGAGTGTCAGAGCATTAACCTGTGGTGGCTGGGGACAGTTTCAGCACCCAGTGTTCCCATGGTGTGTGGCGGTGTGCGAGCCACTTTGCGTGGAGCAGGGGAGTGGGTCAGAGCTGTCAGGGGTCTGCTGGGATGGGACGCAGATGCTCGAGGTGGCTTCCTCTCTTTAGAGAATCTGGGGGCACAGAGATGGTGTAATGAGTCTTCCTAAAATGCTGTCCTCAGCATGTCGGCATTGTTGCAGAATCTTCTTTCCATGGCTATGAGGGATGTCTCCTGGTTTATATGCATGGGGTCCTGCCTCCTCCTTTAGCTCTCACACACAGAGTCTGCGTGACTAGAGAGGGCGGACTCCGCAGTTCCCACTGCCGGCTGCCTGCACGTGACCCAGGACTAGCCAATCAAAGTATTCAAGGCTGCTGCCCATCATGATTGGTTCAGGGGGTAGTCCCTGCCCAGCCTGTGATTGGTTAAGGGGTGGGCCCATGACCCAGATCTGGCAAATCAGAATATTTAATCCATTGGCCATAGTCGCTGTTTTAGAGACAGTGGCATAGTTCAATGGTGGTTCAAAGAAATTCGATCCCAGAATCCTATGTGGGAATAATTAGGAAAGAGATACACTCTTTCCATGGAGGTAACTGGAGGTGAGAATGCCAGCTTAGAGGTTGGAGGCCAGCTTGTCACCATGAGGGAAAGCCTGCTTGACATGGCTTAGACAGAGGAGAACAGGGGCTAGAGAGAGAAAAGGCAAGATTGAGGCTGCTGGTATCCTTGAGTATCTGGATCCACCCATACCTGAAGATGTATATTTACATGAACAGATACACCTCTCTTTTTTACTTAAATCATCTTGAACTGAGTTTGTGGATTTCTTTCAACTCAGAGGTCTAACTAAAACACATCACCCACTACAGATACCACATTCTGCAATAGGACTTTCAGAGTGGCCTCAGTCTACCTCTCCTTCCTTTCCTCTCTGGGCAACCTTCCTTCACATAGCACTAGAATTTGCCTTTGACACATCCTGCTTTCAGTTCATCGTTCAGTCCTTTCTCTCTACCTTGTAAGTCATTTCCCACTCCTTCTCAACAAGTCATTGCCAGCTAACATTTGGCTCCTAAGACTCTCAGTCTGGGGAGAGCACAATGTTCTTTTTAACACACAGGAGCTTGTCATCCAGTTGCGGGTAGCTTTGCACAAAATGCGTGCTCAATAAAGAACAAATGAAGTAATTGAATGAATGAGGAAGTGGGTCAAAGAGAGAGGAGGTGGGCTTATATTAATAATGTTTATATCCATCCAAGACAGACTTAGCTAGTTTCCAAATGAGAGGGACAGACAATCCAGCGTTCTGGGAGGGATCAGGAATACGAACGACAGGCACTAGGAAAGATTTGGAGGAAGCTGCCAGTAGAATGTCAGGCTAAAGCTTTTAGATGCTTCTTATGGGCAATGGACATTCACTGAAGGTTTAGGAATGTGCGTGTCACATGCAAAACTGTGTTTCAGAGATGCTAAGCAGACAATGGTAAGAGGGCTGGATTGGACAGGAAAAGACCAGTGACAGATGAACTAATGATGGGGGATTTGAAATACATCCTCTGAGGGTTGATGTGAGCCTGGCATAGGGGGCGATAGAGATAGATCATGGGTGGCTTTGGGGAGCTTCCTAGGTTCCACTCTTGAAAACTCTTCTTTAGTAGGTCTGAGGCCGGGCATGATGATCCCCATTTCTAAAAGAACTCACAGAAGATTCCAGTGTACACTTGTGTCCTAGGGTTCGGGTTCATGGGTACCAGAAGGGTGATGGGAGAAAGAGAGACATATGAGAAAGTCATGGGTTTGGAGGGAAAATAGCAAGTCTCCTATTTTAAAAAAAAGTTAAAGAAATGGCAGCATTTTGGGAATTGGTAGGATGTTCATGCGTAAGCTCCCAGCACATCCATGAAGAAAGACACGTAGCTAGAAGTCAACAACACTGGAAACCAGATTGGGAGGCTGTTCTTGTAGAGCTGGTGGACTCATCAGAATTAGTTGCCAATAGATTAAAATAGGAAAATATCATAAAATGCTGGATTTCTGAATTTTGTGGAAAAGTTAGCAGATCTGCCCTGTTGGAGCCACCTTCCCATGTGGTATCCCTAGGTCGGAGCTGAGATGTGGCTGCTCCTCTTAGCAGGAGTCTGTGTTCTCAGCTTGTCACAGTTTCCATCATTCCCTAATAACTCATACACAACCCATGTGGTTCATTGACATTACCTGTCTAGCATCTGTTGGCATTTATAATAGTGACCTTCAGTGTCCTCACATGTGGGGATAAGCATGTGAGTGAGAAGGCAGCAAAAGACCTAAAATGTGACCCTAAGAGGTTGAGTAAAACAGAGTCTTGAATGCCCTGGAAAAATAAAGGCTGAAGTTAACAGTGTCAAGGGAGCAGCTCTGATCATGAGTAAATGATTATTTTACTGGTCCCAGTTTCTTCTTCTTCATCTTCTTTTTTTTTTTTTTTTTTTGAGACAGGGTCTCACTGTCACCCAGGCTGGAGTGCAGTGGCACGATCTCGGCTCACTGCAACTTCTGCCTCCTGGGTTCAAGTGATTCTTGGATTCTCATGCCTCCCGTTAGCTAGGATTACAGGTGTACACCACTGAACCCAGCTAATATTTGTATTTTTAGTGGAGACAGACTTTTGCTATGTGGCGAGGCTGGTTTTGAACTCCAGACTTCAGGTGATCGGCCTGCCTGGGCCTCCCAAAGGGCAGAGATTACAGGCATTCTCCACTGTGCCCAGCCTCAATTTCTTATTTCTAAAGAAAGCGTAATAATATCTGTTAAAAGGGCTGATAGGTGCTTCAGATGTCTTAATGCTCGTGAGACTCACTTATGGCTTAGAAAGGGCTACAGAGCAGTAAGTTATTGCTGTGAGAGGTGGGTGAGGTAACCCAAGGAGCATAGGTTTGCATTCCACTTCTGCAACGGACTAGCTGTGTGACATTGAACTAGATAGTTGATCTCCTTCAGACTAAACGTCCTCCACTGTAAACTGGGACAATGATGGCCACACATCAGGGCTGTTGGGAAGATAAAATGAGACACAAGAGAATTTCATTTTCTGTGGGTATTAGGTTCTGAGAGCCAGCACATAAGCCAAAAATTGTGTACATTTAAAATTATCATTGCAAATTATTAAAAATAGTCTTGAGCAGTTTTGAGGACAGACATAAAGCATGTACAGTGATGGACACTATATAAATAGTGTAAATACCAAATACACTTCTGTGGAATGCCAAGTATTTTCAAGTAAAATTATTTGGCTAAGCTCACGTTGAAGATTCGTGTATACTTACTAGCGGCTTCCCTATATAGGTGAGCAACACTTGAAAACCTCCTGCAGGACTTTTGGGCTGCTGACTGAATACTCTGTATGCTCTCACCAGGTGAGGGTTTTAGGAGGTCATTAAGAGGCTTTATAGTTGCAAACAAAATCTTTGAAAGCAACTGTTGGGGTTACATAATGCTTTGTAAGAGCTTTGATAGTCAAGAATAGTTGACTCAATTAATGATGTTTTATTTTAGAGAATATCATTTTAAATGCATGAAGCACGGTTAAATGAAGTGCTTACCATATACCAGATACTTTTCTAAGTGCTTTCATTGTGTTACTTCATGTAATCTTTGCAATGACTCTGTGAAGTAGGGGCTTTAATTATCCCCATGAAGGCATTGAGGCATGCCATATTAAAGTAAAGTCACATAGCTAGACAAGAGCAGAGCCACACCTGAGCCATCACTGCTGGGTCCCATATCCTGATTTTAGTTGCATACCTAATTGCAGCTTGAAGCAGTGTGGAGGGAATTGTTTAAATGTGTGAAGTATTTGGAATGTATTAGATGGAAAAGTATGTGTTTAAATAGGTGAAAGTGATTGCTCCCTCTGTAGACCTTGGGTATATCATCTGTTGCCAAGGGATAGGGAATGCCTTGGTTTACACATCAAAGCTCCTACACATAGGAAGGAGTCCTTTGCATGGTGGATAATTTGGTTACTGTCTCAATGAGAGCTAGTTTAGGGGCTCAAGGAAAAATCCCCAGAGGCTGGAGGTCTCCCTGGAGGTGCAGATGCTCCAGAAAGGACAGTGACTCTGAGTGACAACTTTCTATTTGTGGCTACTCATTCTCAGGCCATGAACATCACGACCTTGGGGGGAAGGTGTTCCTGGGGTTGTGAGGCTTGGGAGAAGTACCAGGGAGACACATAAAACCTCTCGCTACAGACTAAAGCTGGTGCTTCACCAAAAACAAGGAGAACAGGAGAGCTGTTGGGTATGTCTTTGGGTCTTTGCATCACGGGAGGGTAAAGTGAGCACAGAGAGACCTCCAAGGGGCTAAGGTACAGAGGGGCCCTGCATGCTGGCTCACCACTGGGGAATATGGACATTTTTACAAACAATCGATGGCTCTCAGCTCCCTCCTGAAGGTCACTGTTTATGCTGGAAACTTGGTTGTTGTAGCTGAGGTTGCTGAACCTCAAATGAACCCCTCTTTTATGAAGTAAAGAGTTGCATTGTCTTTCTTCCAACCCACAGTTCTCAGAGGTGAATTGTGCTCTCTTCATCCCCCACGATCCCCAATGCATCCCCTTATTGCATCACACTTTGGACTTTCTTATCTGAAAGTGCAAGAAGGCCCATGATACTGATATGACGCTAGTAAAGACAACCTGGTTAAGACCAGCGGCAGTTTTTAAACTATGGATCCCAGATTTTGTGACTCTCCTCCCATGAAGAGATGGAGTCCCTTAAATCTGGTGAAGCTAGGGACTACTTTGTCCAACAGGGGCTGGTGGAAGCTATACCATGTGACTTCTGTGGTGAGGACAGAAAAATGCTATGCAGCTTCCTCCTGGTCCTTGGGACTTTTGTTTTGGGGTAGCCAGACAGGTGCAAGGAGTTTGACTACCCTGAGACCACCACGCTGGGGAGGCCACACGCAAATGCTGAGATTGCTCAGATCGGCAGCCCAGCTGTGCTTCAACTGTAAGCCGTGTGGATGAGCCTTTTGGGAGGTTCAGCCCCCTCAAGCCCTCAGATGTGTGCAGCCCCAGCTAACAGTTGATTGCAACTTCACAAAAGACCCCCAGTGAGAAGAACCTCCCAGCTGAGCCCTTCCCAAATTCTTGACCCACAAAGTTGTAAGCAAAATAAAATTGTTATTTTAAGCTGCTGGGTTTTGGGTACAGTGTGTTGTGTAACAGTGGTAACTGGAACAGGACCAAAGCTTCCTGAGAACCTTCTGGAAATCTTGAGATGGAATATAGACAAGGAAAAGGGTTCCAGGAACAGATAATACCAACATCTTCAGGTGTGCCTCACTTGGAAGGGCTGAGTGGACTGAAGTGCATGGAGGGGAGGAAGCTTTTGTCTCATGCATCCTGAGTTAGCAGCCTTCCTTGAATTGCACTCAGGGCATCTCCCCAGAGGAAGCCTGAGGCTTCAACAATCTCCTGACTCACTGGTACACTCAGCACATCGGGCATAGTCTAGGGGTACAAGGGGAAGCCTGGCTCTCCTCCTCACCTAGCAGGCCTCATTAGGCGATATGTCCCTGGTGAGGCAGTGTTGACCCATGGTTAGATGACTGACTCTGGCTTCAGAGAGATCAGGTTCAAATTCCAGCTCTGATGACACACCTGTGAGCCCATGGTTGAGTAATTTACTCCCTCTATACTTTACTTTGCTCTCCTATAAAGTGGGACTCATAGATATGCCTACCAAGTATATGGCTAGGTAGAGAATTAAATTAGATTGTAAATAGCAAGAGTTCAGAACATATAATAAATGTTGGACACTATTTGTTATTATTTAATTCACCATGTTGAATTTAGGGATCTGGTTCTCAAGCTTTTAGGATTAGAAACTCAATTGTATGGGCCAAGGGAGAATGAAATAGTCTCACATTAACCATAATGGAGTCTGATGTATAAACCTGAATGTTTCTAAACTAAATGACAATCAGAAATATGGCTATCCAACAATGTGGTATGGTCACATGGGCAAAGCAGTGTACTCCTTTTACTTGTGGGAGGACTAATTTTAATGGGAAGGTTACTTTGGAGAGTATACAGTGGGAAGAAATAGGAGTAGAATCTCAACTAATCTGAGGCCTCTCACCTCTCCAGAGAGACTTCTAGAAGGAAATGCAGTGTTCAAGTCTACCAGGCCCCGATGTCCTTCCTTTGAGACCCACAACCTTTTGACTGCATAGGTTTTCTTTTTCTGTGACCTAAGCCAGCATGGCCCAGATTTCAGTCATTTCTGTTGGGAGATAATTCTCCATGGACCTCTCCCATTTCTGGATCTTGCAAGGGAGGTACTAACTGGCTTTTGTCATCTCTGCAAGGAGAGCAAGAGATGCTGTCTGTACAGCAAACAGCTTTGGAAGATGGAGATAGCGTCTGTCTCCAAAACAAAGGACAGGCATATTTATTGCCCATTATAAAATATTCTGGTTCCCTAAGCTATGGGTTTCTCTTCCATGAGGCAACCCTCTGCATGTACAGAAATTCATCTGGCCATCTGCATCACTCCTGTGGGTTTCAGAACAACAGGAACTTTTGCAAATATGTGGTACTCACATAATTTGCTGAACCATAAGTAATCGAACTATTTGTCTCTGACCCCAAAGTCTTGTGTCTTCTGCCAGCATCCATGAAACTGGCAAGTGAACTTAACTTGCAGGTAGGATGAAATTTCGGATCCTTTCAAGTTCTTAACTATTCCCATCCATTCTTTCTGATTTTTTTGCCATGTCTGCAGAATACCTATGCAATTACTACTTTATATGTCTATAAATCAGAACCCTCTTTGAAATTGTTGATTTATTTAAAAAGAAAACTTTATAGAACAACAGTCTTTCCCCTCTTATCTGTGGTTTTGCTTTCTGAGGTTTCAGTTACCCACAGTCAACCATGGTCCAAAAATAGGTGAGTACAGTACAAGAAGATATTTTGAGAGTGAGATGACATTCATATAACCTTTATTACAGTACATTCTTATAAATGTTCTGTTTTATTGTTGATTATTATTGTTAATTTCTCACTGTGTCTAATTTATAAATTAAACTTTATCACAGGTGTATGTATAGGAAAAAAACAGTCTACACAGTCTACTATCCATGGTTTCAGGCATCTACTGGGGATCTTGGAACATATTCCTCATGGATAAGGAGGAACTAGTCTACCTTAAATTAAAAACCAGTTGCTACTTCATAAATCTAAACTCAAGATAAGTACAAGATAAAAAAAGAGTACACATTGTATGACTCTATTTTTATGGAGTTCTGGAAAACACAAAACTATAGGGACAGAAAACAGATTATTGGGTGTCAGGGGCTAGGGAAGGGAGGAGAATTGACATCAAGGAGCATGGGGGAGGTATTTTGATGGTGGAAATCTTCTTTATTGTAATTGCGGTTGTGGTTTTTCTACTGTATGTGTTTGTCAAAGCTCATAGAACCATATTACAAAAAGGGTAAATTTTATTGTATGTAAGTTTTACTTTGATAAACTTGACTTGCAGAAGAAAAATTAAAACCAAGGTCATTAAATTCTGGTCAGGTATTCTTGCTTGCCCAAGGCTTGAGCCTAAAGTCTGTTCTTTCTTTGCCAAAAAGGGAGGTGATGACCACGTGTTGAAGTGATATTAAAGATCTCTTAGCACCAAACTGAGACTTTGTCCTTGTCCTCATCAGATAGACCAATCCCATGAATCATGGGATTCAGTGCTAGGAAAGATGCATCCTCAAAAAACCCCAAATCTTCTGTGTACTACCTGAAACAACAGTGGCATGTTTTGGAAACAGTGCTTCTAAGCTGACATCTCTTCTTAGCTCTCCACTGACTCCCAGGTCTGTCTGCTTGAAATTACTCCCAGGCAACACAATTCTCCTGCTGCATTGTACGCTGACAACGCCTGGTTGCTCCAGAGAGAGCCTTGCAAACCTACTGCCTATAGAATTTATTCACCACACTCTCTGGGAGAACTTGCCTTGGTCAGTACCAAGTTCTTGGGATCATTTTGTTGTTGCTTGAATGAACAATTAATGCAATGAAACTGCATATACCTGTGCCTCCATTTCCCCTTCTGTCTCAGTCCACCCCCTCTCCCCACCCCCTGCTCCAGCCACAAATCCATCTGCCAGTCTCAGCAATGCCCCACTGGGCCCACCAGTCAGTCTCCCAGACTACAGTGGGGGAAAATGGTGGCTTCCTTTCACTAGAGGGTGTGATAAATGCTACTGTGTTTTTCTTGACTGCTCCTCTATTTTTCCTGGCATAGGCCTGGAGCAGGGAGTGCTTTGTGGCTGTGTCACTGCCAATTATTAATGTGAACATCATCATCGGTGGCTGTTGCTGCTGCCTGGTGTTGCAAGTTAAGCTCAGCCGGGTTTTGCACGGCTCCGCAATGATCTCTATAATTAACTTAGATGATTCACTGCTGTACACCCATTGTGCTCTTTTCAAGGCCGGCGACATCCATTTACATGAGGAGCTAAAAACAAGTATTGCCTTCTCTTGGAGGAGTTTCCAAGTGCTCACCCACCCGTTCTCTCCCTAATGAAACAACTTGACCTCATCCTGCCCTCGCCGCCTGTCAGAAAACCTAGTACTTGAAACTAGGCCACTGAGGATAAACTAAGTGTTTGGTCCCCCTTTTTTCAAGGCAGGGGGCCACATGCACTGCCCTCCACCTTTTTCAGAGATAAGGTCTCATTCTATCACCCAGGCTGGAGTGCAGTGGTGCAATCATAGCTCACTGTAGCCTGAAACTCCTGGGCTCAAGCGATCCTCCTGCCTCAGACTCACAAGTAGCTAGGACAATAGGCACGAGCCACCACACCACAGCTACCCCTTATTATTGACCCTGTTCAATGCTTAGCACAGGGCCCAGCAGAGAGTAGACATGCAGGAAATGCCTTATTTGAATTTTTCTCTCCCAAATTTCAGCTGTCCAAGAGGATAGAAGCTTAGAAGCGTGGTCCTCGGCCCAGAGTGCTTTTGTGCTGCAGGGGACACTTGGCAATGTTTGGGGATGTTTTTGGTGTAGGGAGGTGCTACTAGCGTTAGTGGGCAAAGGCCAGGGATGATGTTTAGACATCTTGCAGTGCACAGACAGCTCCCTTCCCCCCTCCATACACCAAAGAATTATCTGGCACCAAACTGCAGTAATGCCAAGGTGGAGAAATGTCAGCTTAGACGGTATTGCACCAAGCTCATCTCGCCTGGATTTATTCCTGTTGGCCTTTGGTTGGGCTCGGGGAAGCCCGGAGAAGTTTTTGAAGCTTTGGAATGATTGACGTTTTACTGCCTGGATTTTATGTGAACTGCTGCTAATGAACACGGCCTGCCTTGATGACTCTGCAGAGGGCACCATTCAAACGAACCAATTATGAAGGATTTTTTAACGTAAACTTTTAACCAGGTAGCCTGAGGGCTTGCTGAGCATAAAAGTACAATTTAGAAAACATGAGGTTTCCTGAGGTTCCGAGAGGCCCCAGCAGGATCGATGCTGGTGCAGGAGCTTCAGGGTTGAGAACACGGTTCTCTGAAGTCGGTGGGAGGCTCCAGCCACTGTGTTGCCCCCAAACCTTCCCCGGCAAAGAGGGGCAGAGGGCTTTTTCTTTGGGAGGAGCTGGGTGCCAGGGCTGATAGGTCTGGAGTGGGGCACCTGGAGGTCGGGGTCCCTGGCACACACTCCCCAGGCCACTGCCATGCTCCAGCCCTTGCACTAAAATCACTGATTCCCAACACCTTGCTGACTCACTGCTTTCCTGCCTTTAGCCAGAGTGCTGGGATTTTAAGTAATTTAATGATTCATTCCCTCCCTCCCTTGGCAGTTATCTGCTCTGACACCTTGTGTGTCATCCATCAGAAGCTGGGACTCAACTCCCCCAAGATAACATGAAGGCCAGGGGGCTCCCTTTGTTTTTCCTGGTTCCTCTTCTCTCTCCAGCCCTGATTCTCCTGTAAACAGGGGATGTTGCCCAGGAAAATCGCTTCCTTCAGAGAAGCTGCTAAGGACCCTCCTGCCTGCCTCTGTTATCTGCAGTGTTATTTCTTCTGCCGCTCCACACTTCTGGGCTTTTCCTGCAGAGTCCCCCACTCCCGTCTTCTTCATCTTCACTTTGCCACTTGATGCTATGTTACTACTCCAGGCCCTTTGCTTTGCAAACTGACATTTGACCTGGTGTGGTGACTCACATCTGTAACCCCAGCATTTTGGGAGACTGAGGCGGGAGAACTGCTTGAGCCCAGGAATTCAAGAGTAGCCTGGGCAACGTGGCAAAACCCTGTCTCTACAAAACATACAAAAGTTAGCTGGGCACCCCGGCATACGCCTCTGGTACCAGCTACTCAGGAGGCTAAGGTGGGAGGTTTGCTTGAGCCTGAGGATTGCTGGAAATAGAGGCTGCAGTGAGCTGAGATCAAGCCAGTGCACTGCAGCCCAGACGATAGAGCAAAACCCTGTGAAAAACAAACAAACAAACAAACAAAAACAAAAATAACTGACATCAACACAAATCACAGAGTGGTGCTGGTATGACCCAACCATGGATTTTGTTTTATTTATTTTTTCTTGAGACAGAGTCTGACTCTGTCACCCAGGTTGGAATGCAGTGGCGCAATCTTGGCTCACTGCAACCTCTGCCTCCTGGGTTCAAGCGATTCTCATGCCTCAGCCACCTGAGTAGCTGGGACTACAGGCATGAGCCACCACGCCCGGCTAATTTTTTGTATTTTTTTTCTTTTTCTTTTTCTTTTTTTTGAGACAGAGTCTCGCTCTGTTGCCCAGGCTGGAGTGCAGTGGCATGATCTTGGCTCACTGTAACCTCCGCCCCTGCAGGTTTAAGCAATTCTCTGCCTCAGCTCCCAGAGTAGCTGGGATTACAGGTGCGTGCCACCACGCCTGGCTAATTTTTTGTATTTTTAGTGGAGCTGGGGTTTCACCATCTTGGCCAGGCTGGTCTTGAACTCCTGACCTCGTGATCCAACCACCTTGGCCTCCCAAAGTGCTGAGATTACAGGCATGAGCCACCGGGCCTGGCCATTTTTTGTATTTTTAGTAGAGACGAGATTTCACCACGTTTTGGCCAGGCTAGTTTTGAACTCCTGACCTTAAGGGATCCACCCACCTTGGCCACCCAAAGTGCTGCGATCACGAGCCACCATGCCCGGCCCCAACCATGGATTTTAGACCCAGCACTAAACTGTTGGCTTTAGATATTTTCTTTTCTAGATCTGTGGCCTTTAAAATGTCTTTTTATTTATTTGTTTTCTTAGCAGGAGAACCTACTCATTCATTCCACAAATATTGAATGAGCATCTGCAGTTTGCCCAGCACTAGTCTAGCCACAGGGGAGAGAGCTGTGAACAAGATGGACAGGATTCCTGCTCTTCTGAAACTTACATTCTAATGAGGGAAAGTCAACGATAAACAAATGAAAAACTATATAGTAAGTCAGGTGGTGACACATGCATTGAAAAGAAAGAAGCAGGGGAAAGGGTGTGAGAATGACAGTGGGGAGCACATTACTGTGGATGGGGTGCACGGGAAGCCTCTTTGGGGGAGATCTTACTTGAATGAAATCTTCCCTGAAATTCCAATATTTAAAATAGCTTAAGGCCTGCTTCAGTGTCTCACGCCTGTAATCCCAACACTTTGGGGAGCTGAGGCGGGTGGATTCCCTGCGGCCAGGAGTTCAAGAGCAGCCTGGCCAACATGGTGAAACCCCGTCTCTACTAAAAATGCAAAAAATATTAGCCGGGTGTGGTGGTGGGTGCCTGTAATCCAGCTACTCTGGAGGCTGAGGCATAAGAATCACTTGAACCTGGGAGGCAGAGGTTGCAGTGAGCTGAGATCATGCCACTGCACTCCAGCCAGGGAGACAAAGTGAGACTCAGTCTTAAAAAAAAATAGCTGAAAAGGGGAGCTACTCTGCAGGGGGAGAGGAAAAACAAGGGTGATTGGCATAGAGTCCTCCAGGAAGGCTGTGCCGAAGACTTTGCATTTCAACTGAGCACTGAAAGATGAGAAGGAACCAGGATATGAAAAATAAGTTTATTTTGAAATTTAAAATGTAAGGAATGGCATTTTAAAAAATCTAACAGCACAAAACAGTATATGGGAAAAGATTCCTAATTCCCTGGGACACTGGTTTCCTAGTCTTATTGCCCTCCCCTTCACAAATTTTATGTGTCTCCTTTCAGGAGTTATTTATTATTTACCTAAGCATTTATGTGTCAGTATCTCTGCCTCTGTTATCCTTCATTTAAAAACCAGTAATAGCATATTACATACAACCTTCTGCACTTTCAGTTTTTCATTTAACATAATACCTTGGAAAATTTCCTGTACTAGCTGGTAAAGTTTTCTTCCATTCTTTTAACAGTTAAATGGTATTCCTCTGTGAAACTGCATTTTCACTTATGCCACCCATATATTGCTGGTATTAGGTGGTTTCCTGAATGATGTCAACATTGATTTGCAGATGTGTGACACTATATATATTATACATATATCATACATCATATCATATATACGTATCATATATATTTGACAAATATTATTGGAAATAATTAATTTATTAAACATATTAATTGGAGATATCTATCTACAGATAGATAGATAGAGAAATTCTTAGACGCAGAATTGCTGGGTCAGAGAGGATGTGTGTTTTTCATTTTAATAGGCATTGACAATTTGCTCTACAAAAGGATTTTACATATTTATATTCCCCACTGATTTACAAAGGCACCTTTTACCTCCAATACTTATCAGCAGTGTGTCTTAAATGTTTTGATCTCTCTTGGCTACACTGATTGGTGAAAAGTATCTCACTTTTGTTTTCATTTGCATTTTATTGACTCTCAGTGAGGCTGGACACCTTCAGCCTGTCTGAAAAGTCTGTTGTATTTCTTGCTCTGTGAACTGCCTAGTCATGGAAATGTCAAGTTGAGAGGCCTGTTAGACACCCAAGAGGAGATGTCAAGAAGGCAACCAGATATACAAGTTGGAGCTCTAAGGATCCTTCTGGGCTGGGGCTATAATTTGAAAGTCAGTAGGACATAGATGGTATTTAAAACCATGGGAATGAAGGAACTCACCTAAAGAGAAAATGAAACAAGAGTGAGAAGAGGGCTGAGGATTAAACCCAGGGGCACCCCAACATCTAGAATGTGGGGGCAAGGATTGTCAGTGAGAGACCAAGAAGCAGAAGCCAGAGAGAGGAGAGGGCAGGAAAGCAGAAACAAGGAGAAGAGATGCCTCAAAAGGGAACAAGGGGTCCCCTGAGAACACAGAGAAGAAAGATTCTCTTGCACCTGAGGAAATGGAGCTCATTAATAAGCTTGACGAGAACAGTTTCCATGGCATGGTGAGGAAGCCAAGTTGGATTTGGTTGAAGAAAGAGAGACCGGGCTTGGAGACACTTGTGAGATGTTTTGCCAAGATGGGAAATAGCAAAACAGGACTTAACTGGGGAAAGATGAGGGATCAGGGGATATTTTTTGTTTTGGTTTGGTTTCTTGAGATGGGAGATACTGAGGTATGTGTGATTGCTGGTGAGAAGGATCCAGGACAGAGGGAGTCGTTGATGTGAGTGTGTAACTGGAAGGGTGGAGACTAGTAGAAGGGGAGAAGTTTCCGGATACAAGTGGAGGGTAGCCCATGGTGGGAGGAAGAACATGTCTTTCACTATATCCAGAAGGATAAAGGAGAGTGGGGCACAGGTGTGGGCAAGTTTGTGGCAAATGAGAGAGTGTGAATCCGATCACTTCCAGTCCTTCCACAAAGAATGAGGCAGGGTTGTCAGCCCAGGGTGAGGGGAGAGGAAGTGACACAAAATCTGAGGAGGGAGGAGATGGCATGAGGCGAGCATCTTGCTGAGCAGGACAGGGACTTCACCAAGGACCCAGCATAGAAGTGCCAGGCAAGTTTCAATGCCCGTTGGAGCCCTGCCCTAGGCAGCTCTACAACCAAGAAATAAATCCAGCCCAGTAGTAGGAGGCTTTGTGTTGCCGGGAGTGGTTAGTTTTGATGTGTCTGATCTCGACACTGCTCCTGGAATTATTTATGTCTGAAATGATGAAAATTCCCTCCCCACATAAGAAGTGTTGGGGAAGTGGCCAAAATACCAGCCTGCCTCCCTGGGTCGTGTGGATTACTGCTGTCACGGGCATGTTTCGCGCCCCCATCCATCTTCAGCCCAGACTCCCCAGCTCATGCCTGTCAGGACGGGGCACTGACCCCTGCTGTGGCCGAGGTTCCAGGCTTTGGGCACCATGTGGGCCTGAACACAGCTTGTGAGCAAGTGCTTTTAATAAGCATCAAGTTCCAGAGCCTCTTTTTCTTCCTGGCCTCCTTCTCAGCATCTCAAGACAGCCGACCTCCGGCTCCCACTGAGTGTGGGATATGGTTTCCTACCTAAGTACACACTTGCCGTGGGATGGGGTATGTCCTGAGGCTGTGGGGGTCATGTACACGTGGGTTTTGTGTTACTGTGTTCTACATTGTCCAGTTTCAGGATCCTCATTTCCTGGGAAATCCAACTCAAGGAAAAGTCTGGGTGGAGGCTTGTCTCAGATCCCACCCCCTGCTGTCTTGAGCATTGCCACGTGCTTTCTAGTCTTACTGCATCAGTCCACGCCTCTGTAAAGTGGGATAATAATATCTGCTCTAAATATTTACTGTGTGTTTTTTTTAGGGATGGCATATAAAATTCACATTAAAGAATGAATGCAAAATTGTATTCCATCAGGAATGATGATGATGATGATGATTACTACTTCTGAGACAGAGTCTCATTCTGTCACCCAGGCTGGAGTGCAGTGGCAAGATCATAGTTCACTGCAGTCTTTAACTCCTGGGCTTGAGTAATCCCCCCACTCCAGCCTCTCAAGTAGCTGGGACCACAGGTACACACCATCATGCCTGGCTAACTTATTACACCTATTTTTTGTAGAGATGGAGGTCTCATTATATTGCCCAGGGTGGTCTTGAACTCTTGGTCTCAAGTCATCCTCCCACCTTACCTTGTCCTCCCAAAGTGAGAGCCCAGGAGTTGAGACCAGCCTGGGCAAGATGGAAAAATCTGATCTCTACAAAAAATATAAAAAAATTAGCCAGGTGTGGTGGTGCACGCCTGTAATCCCAGCTACTTGGAGACTGAGGAAGGAGAGCTGCTGGAACCCGGGAGGCAGAGGTTGCAGTGAGCCGAGATTGAACCACTGCACTCCAGCCTGGGTAACAAAGTGAGACTCCATCTCAAACAAAACAAAACAAAACAAAACAAAACAAAACAACACCAGAGTGTCTAATGCAGAGCCAGGCCCATCATAGGTGTTCAATAAACATTTGGAGAATGAATGAATAAACGGAAGGGTAAATCTGTGCATGTAATAATAACTATAATTAATCAACGCTTACTATATGCTAGGCACTCAGCTGAGGATTTTACAAAACCACATCATTTATTCCTCACTGGTAGTAAATGGTCCTATTTCCATTTTATAGATGACAAAATAGCAGCTCAGTGAGGTTGACTTGCTTACCCAATGTCTCCTGCTACGTAAGTCCTGGGGATGGGATTCTAACCCAGCCCTTTCTGGTTCCAGAGGCTACTTTTTAACCACTAGAGTAGATATTGTGCATGACAGCAGAGGTGCCAACTTAGAAAGTGACACCAAGGTCTTGTGCTGAAGTCACATGCTTCTCCCTGGGGCTAAAAGAGTTATTCCCCTGAGTCAAAGGCTGGCTTGTGAGAACATCAATATGCAGGGATTGAATGGGTAAATGAGCAGCTTTTTGTTCAGAGGAAGAGGAAAAGGAGTTGTGTGTGGACACGCTGGGGGCCATCGTGCTGGTGTGGACACTGGTCAGCCACACAGGCTCAGCCATTGCATGCTCAGAGTTGTCCCAGGTCAACCAGGATGCTGAATGTGTTGGATTACAGAATGAAGCAGGATATGCCACAAGAGTCAATTTCTTGGCCGGGCATGGTGGCTCATGGCTGTAATCCCGACACTTTGGGAGGCCAAGGCAGCCGGATCACCTCAGGTCAGGAGTTTGAGACCAGCCTGGGCAACATGGTGAAACTCTGTCTCTACTAAAAATACAAAAATTAGCCAGGCGTGGTGATGCACACCTGTAATCCCAGCTACTCAGGAGGCTGAGGCAGGAGAATTGCTTGAACCCAGGATGCAGAAATTGCAGTGAGATGAGATCGCACTGCTGCACTCCAGCCTGGGCAACAGCGAGACTCCATCTCCAAAATAAAAAAAGGATTAATTTCTTGCTGCCTCTTGAAATCAAGTAGATTTGGATTGAATAGGGCTTGTTGGCTTTTGTATCATTTCATTCCGCATCTCGGTTGGAAACAGTATGTGGTATGGTGAGGGTGGTGTTTGCATCTCCTCTCCTTCCGACTCTTGGCCTACTGGGGCCATTTGCCACCCCAAGTGGCCTGTCAGACCAGGAGATCCCTCACCAAGCTTTTGGGGCAATGGACTCCACAGGCTGAGTGGTCTCAACTCCAACCCTGTGGTCTATTTTCCAGATGATGAAACAGTGGGAGCAGGCAGGGGACAGGGACGATCATTTGAGGTCCCGCCTTCCTCAGCTCTCTTCTGGCCTTTAGAGAATAAAGGGCTTAACCTCAACCTCGTGAAGCCAGGTGTTTGCTCTAGAGAGAGCCCAGGGAGCTGCTCTCTGAACGTGGGTATTGTGGTGGTGCAGTTGGGGCTGGATCCAGGAGGAGACCGGGCAGGCTTTTTCCACCCAGGAATGACGGCCCCACTCTGCCGGCGGGCACGCACTCTGTGTACTCTGCTGGCTGGCTGCTGTCTCGTTCTAATAAATTAAATCTGTTATATCATCACTGTTATATTCCTGAGACAAGCACTTCCAAGGCAGATTAGAAAGGAACTTAAGGGGATTAAAAGCTTCTCTTAGTGAAAAACAATGTTTCAGATGGGAAATCCATTTACCAATATGAATTTCAGCAGAAATGCATGTTTTCTTTAATGCATTGCTACTGCTCAAAGAAACTGGGATTTCCCCCCATGCCTACCATCCTCTGTTTTGCATAAGTTATAATGCAGATTCTGTTGAGCGTGGCAAACCTCTCAGGGAGATTGATGGCTTCCATAAAGTTGCACGAAAACATTTCTCCTTTGTTCACAAGGGAAAAGAAAAGTGTCTAATGGATTTAGAGTATTAAAAGAGTGTTGGCTTGTACTGTAAACCAGGGAAGTCTAGGAGTAAATACCAGACACCAGAGGAAATAGATTAATTGGAAATGGAAACAGTCAATTCTCAGTTATCTGCGTGTGGCTTATCTGCAATAAGTTAAAAAAATAATAAAAAGGAAAGAATGCCAGTGTTTCAGCTCCCCTGCCTGGCTGTCTATCGCCGTGTGCTCAGGGAATTGAAAGCCATTTTAATAACTTGGACCCAATATAATTTGGAAGGTACTTCTGCTGCTAGAGTCATATTTTTAAAAATCACAGAAGGCAGTCCAAAGAATATGTAATTAATTTTTTTCCTATTATTCACAGATTGGGATGCATTAACTTAAGATCATGAGCTAGTTCCTAAGAGCCAACATGGAGCTCCTACTTAAGAGGGACTTAAAAGTTTGGGAAACTGTTGTCAGCCCCCAACACTCACTTGCAGGGGGTCAGAGAGAAGATTTCTCCAGGAGATGGGTGGTACCCAGAAAGCCTCTGTTTAGATCCATGTAAGTCAGAACCTGGGCAGAGAGAAAGGCCAGGTGCTGGCTGTTGGATTTGGCCACTGTTGGTTTGTTCTAGGTGATTCTCAGGAATCCTAGGGGTGCCGTGTCAAACTCTGCTTCCCACTGCACTCTGTGGAGCTGGGTATCTGTGAACATGGGTTCTTTGCCTTGGTCGTGCTGTAGAAAATCCCTCCCTGACACTTTGTATGACTGCTCAGGGTGGTGGAGACAGCTTTTTTGGTGACCAAGGAACAGAAGCCCACTCGTGATAAGTCAGGTCAGAGGAAGGTTTGTGACAGACATATGACTCTCACAGGACCCAAAGCGAAGGAGCAGAGATGGGCTAGGATGTTGTGGACTAAAGATGGCTTTCTTCCTTCCTCCCTCTGTTCCTTCCTCCCTCCCTCCATCCCTCCCTTCCTTCCTTCCTTCCTTCCTTCCTTCCTTCCTTCCTTCCTTCCTTCCTTCCTTCCTTCCTTCCTTCCTTTTTTCCCTCC
>NW_012100876.1:4178686-4191884 GCF_000951045.1 Mandrillus leucophaeus | reverse complement strand
TCCTCCTCGTAGGCTGTGTGATGGGGGTGTGGCTTGCTTCTTCAGTGCCCAAACCTCTAGGGGAGCAAGTAGCTAGGCAGGTTATAGGGCTCTGACCCCATGGCAGTGTCTGGGGCGAATATTTACAGCTGAAGCCACAGTGGGCTGCGTTACAGGGTGCTCTTTTAGTTTAGCCTTCTATAGGCAACTTACAGTAGTCAGCTCAATTAGACCCCTGCCTTACTGCAAGGAGAGGGTTTTCTGTAACATGGGATTTCTTGCCTTTGTGTACTGGAAGAATCAGATCACATGTGGGCTTGGAGAATTAGTGCAAGGTTTTATTGAGTGGAAGTAGCTCTCAGCAGATGGGGGAGCCGGAAGGGAGGTGGGTTTTCCCTGGAGTCGGGCTGCTCAGTGGCCTGAGCTCTCCTCCGACGGCCCCAGCCAAACTCTGAGTCGTTTCGCCAGTCAATGGCCTGCCAGCGACTGTCAGTGTGCTCTTCCACAGGTGCACTCCTCTCCACGTCCAGCCGCTTGTGTCTCAGCCTGTTAGGGTCTCAGAGTTTTCATAGACACAAGGGGCATGGCAGGCCATGGCGGTTTTGGGAAATGCAACATTTAGACAGGAAAACAGAAATGCCTGTCCTCACCTACGTCCGTGGGCAGAGGTCCAGGGTGAAGTCCTAGCCAGGGACCACACCCTTCTCTACCCAGCACTTCCCTACCCCTCTTCCCTATCACTTCCTTCCTTCCCCCTTTTCCCCCTCCCTCCCTCCTCCTTCCTCCCTCTCTCCTTTCCCTCCCTCCCTTCCTTCCTTCATTCCTTCCTTCCTTCCTTCCTTCCTTCCTTCCTTTCTTCCTTCCTCCCTTTCTTCTCCTAGTTCCTCTCTGCCTTTCTCTTGCCTCCTTTTTTTTTTTTTTTTGACTGAGAGAGGCCAGAACAGAGTCTCTCTAAGTTCCCCGGCCTCCGCTGCACATTTGTCTGCTCCAGCTTCTTTAGGAGGCGAGCATGAGCCCTCACGCCTGAAGCCAAGATGTTCCTTTCGCAAAGCTCCCCAGCCTTGGCTAAGGGGCCCCATATTTCTCCACGTAAGAACTTCCATTTTGTCTGCACTGTGCTGCTCCCACATCTGGAAGAGGGCTTTGCCTCTTAAAAGGAGAGGCTGAACTCCAGGAGTTAACTTTCCTAATTCTCAGCCCTAATAAATAACAATATTTGCCCACGGTTATTGGGTGTAAATTAGGTGCCAGGCCACTGCGTTAACCGCTTTGCCCAGAACATCTTGTTAAAGAGTCTTGGCAACTGTAGGAATAAGGTGCCATCACTGTCCCAGTTCACAGCTGGCAAAAACGAGGCTCCAAGAAGTTAAAGAATTTGCCTAAGGTCACACAGCTAGCACACGGAAAAGCAAGATTGGAACCCAGGTCTGCTGGCTCGAGAGTCCACACTTTTAACTGTCTTATTATATGGTCTTCATGATCTTCTAACCGGAGTTCTTGTGCGTGACTTTACAAAAGGTTGTTTTTTTGAAAGAATCTTTCAGATTACAAATGCCAGTCTACAGGCCACGAAGCCAGTTTTCTACATTTATATGGATGGAGGTGAAAATAGTAGATTAAAAAATAAATATTGGTAGCTGGTGCCTAGGGATTCTGAATAGCATCTGTGGGATTTCTTACCTATGTTGCAGAGAATCCCTACCCCTCCCCACAGACACCATCACCCACTCTGCCCTCCTCCCCTGGGCCACCGCACGTTTCAGGATCCTTCTAGAAAACCTGGTGCTAAAATGTTGCTCAATTTTAATTACACTTTCGAGCGCCTTGCTGTCAGCTGTCTTTCTGAAATTGTTTTAATTGAAGTTCCATGAATCCTGGCGAGTTCAGATGGAGTTCATCTCTGAGCCCATCCTGATTTCATTAAAGATTTGATCTTTCTTTTTTCGCCAATAAAACATTTATTATCGTTATCTGTTTTGTAACCATTTTCTTTCGCCAAAGTAGGGGAGAAAATCAACCTCATTTTCATGCCAATAAAACTAAGGAATCATCTGTTGATTTTTCTGCATGCGATAACAGTAACATTTTAAAAAAACTAATAATTAATTATTTTTCTTGTATATGAAGGCAATCCTCATTCAAGAGGATTTTTTAAGCCTGCAGGTGAATATTTCTTATTAAACCGCACACAGGGCTTCAGAAAGAATCCCCTTCCTAAACATAGGTGTTTGTTTTTGTTTTTATTTTTGTTCTAGTTGAGGAGATGTCAGCGTTTTTTAACAACTAAAGCAGAGATAGTTCTCAAACACTCTACCCCCACCATCCCCACTACCCCACCACCCTTACCACCCCCACCAGGAAGTAAATTATGGGAAAAATAAGTAAATTATGGGAAAAAACAGTTACAGATGAAACGTATAATACAAAAGTAAAACGTTACCCAAAAGTAGTGGTTTGTTGACCCCTGAGTGTTAATAATTAACAGTTAATTACTATTAAATCATCATTGCCCAGCCTTGGCTGGGATCACAATTTATGCTCAGGAGTCAGGTCTCAATTTGTGTTTGTGATTATCTGCTCTGGGACATTCTCAGCAAACTCGATACCTGTCTCCTGCTTGGCGGATTTGAGTCACAATGTTTTTGTTAAGATTTCAGCTGCAGCTCCTTCTAGATCTTTGTTTCATGTATGTAATATACTTAAAATGCACTAAATGACAGTTTATAATATCATTATCTACAGTTAAAGATATTATAACTTCAAAAATGAAAAGAAAGTGTAGCCATATGTGGAAATGGTCTATTTTGTGCCCTTTTAACCCTCTTCTCTCAATAGTTTCAACGGGACCAGACAGGCAACAGCACAAAAATCACACGTCTGCAAAATCATTTTGCTCTTTTAGCCCACAGTTGTCATGAAAGGAAACTGGGTTATTTAGACAGTAAATAACAACGAGGACTAATTTATTTTTCTTTTCTTTTTTTTTTTTTTTCTGTTATTTTGGTACTGGGTTTCAATATGTTATTACATGGTTTGATAATTCAAGGATGGTTCAGAAATCCCTGTTACTCTGCCACCGCCCCTCAACGCCCGCCCCCAGCCAGTCCCCAGTAACATGGAAGTTGATTTAAAACTTCACTCTGAACAGCCCTGGGGTTATTAGGAACAGTGTGGACCGAGTATGGATTAGGTTTAAAAGTAATAAAAAAGTAGACCTGTTGGTTAGGTGAAAAATTCACTATCAGATTCTTGAGTGTAGCGTTCCTTTTCATGTGCAAACGGCACTAAATGAGGCATTTAATTCAACAAATCCAAAGTTCTGATCCGCCAGAAATAGAGACTGGGTTAGTTCAATTTGTAACAAACGATCTCCGTATGATCAAAGTCCTGAGCGCTGATTTCAACATGCTGCTTAAATTAGTCTAACACCAAAGTCTTTGGCTCGGAGACAGTATTTGGAATGTCTTACCAGAGGAGAAATTCCTTCTCACACATGGTTCTAATATCATGCCATGCCAGCTTTGCTTTTTAATGGGCTGACAAGGAGGCGCAGTGCTAACTTTCTGACTCCAGAAAGTTCTTGTGCTGTCACCCGCAAACCAGCTAGGATAATTTTTCCTTGGCTTCCTTATTAAAGACTGAATGAAGGGATTGTGCGGCTTTCTTAATGTCACTTGGTCTGTTTGCCATAAATTCAGGCGCTCATGATGAAAGCTGCACTTATATTTCGCTGGGAAATGGAATCAAGGAGAATGCACCCAGGTTCACAATAAATAACTACGCGTGAGTTATTAAGTGAATTTCATATACTAGGGCCTTATTACATCAGCAGTTTAGATAATGGCTTCTGAAAAACTGCATCTATGTCTTTTGCGGCCAAAGCTTGCGGGGGTGGAGTGGGGTCTCCAGAGGGCGCCGAGGTGGACAGACAGAGCCAGCTGGGGCGAGAATGGAAAAGGTGGTATTTGAAAAATAATATAATATTTACATTTTTGCATGCTGTTTGCCTTTTCAGCTCAGCAGGGAGACTAGCAGGCCTGTTGGCCAACATGACATGCATCACTGCAGGCTTCCTGCCTGCGATTGTTTGTTTTTTTGCAGAAGGAAGACTTGGGGTTGTTTAGACTATGAGCCTAATTTTAGAGGATGATAATTATGTTGCTTCTAAACCACATATTTTCCAGAATTTGCTGCCCCATGAAAATAACTCGCATGTGTGTCCAGCCTGGCTGGCAGCCAACCGGATGCCCAGGGCCTCAGTCTCTGTCATCCTGGGGTCCTCTCAGTGACTGGGACAGGGTCGCCTGGTGTGACGAAAAGGCCTTAGTTTTAGGAAACAGAAGAACTGGGTTTGGGCTCCCACTCCACCATCCTTTTAGGTCTTGGGGAGGGTCAGGTAACTTCTAGGGCAGTGCTTTTTAAAGGGTGTTGCTCTGCAGAACATCAGTGCTATGCAATGCTCTGTAGGATGCCAGGATCAAAAATCCTGGGGAACCCTTGCCATTACACTCTCTTTTCTTCGTGATTTGCCATGCACATGGATTCATCCTCCATGCTGTCTTTAGCCTAGGCTTAGCCTACCCATCCATCCTCCAGGTCTCCGATTCTGAAATACACTCTTTTATTATGGTATACATCACAAATATAGCCAAGGAACCAGTTACTTGAGAAGTAATTTGTGGATGTCGGTGTCCACTCAAGACTAACTCCATGAGATCAGGTGCGATTATCTGTCTTGTGATGAATCCCTAATGCTCGGCACAATGCCTGCCATGTGGTAGATGAGGGGCGTCCAATCTTTTGGCTTCCCTGGGCCACACTGGAAGTAGAATTGTCTTGGGCCACACGTAAAATACACTAACACTAATGAGAGCTCTCGAGCTGAAAACAACAACAAAAAAAATCACACATAAAAAATTTCACAGTGTTTTAAGAAAGCTTACGAATATGTGTTGGGCCACATTCAAAGCCATCTTGGGCCACATGCAGCCCATGGGCCACAGGTGGGAAAAACTTGTAGTAAATACTCAATAATGATTTGAGAAACCACTGACTTAAGACAAAGTTCCTAAACTTCAGTGAACATTCAAATAAACTGTGGAGGGGGCATTTCTTCAAATGCAAGTTCTGATTCAACAGGTATGAACTGGGGGCTAAGAGTTTGCATTTCTAATGTGCTCCAATGTGATGCTGATATTTTTTCATTTTGAATAGCAAGGAATTGAAGAGTTTAACTGTGATTAATCCTAAATATATGAAAATCTGTTTGCCTTTTTCTGGTGCAACACCTAGTAACGTCTATGAGCTGAACCTCAGTTTGTTCATTTGTAAAATGAACTAAATGGTCTTCAAGGACACTTGCAGCTTAAAACATTATAGCCTTTGGGTGCATTGCTTTGAAATTGTTGCTGAGGCAGCTCTGAGATGAGGATGAGGGGAGCTCCACCAAGCATATCATCTCATGAGGTACACGGGCAATTTCTGAAGTCTACTGGAGGCCTTGTTTCCTGGGGGCCTTGTTTACTGGGGACCTTAGGGATGTCCAAAAGGGGTGGGCTCAGTCTGACTGAGCTTTTTCAGGCTCAGCCAGGACTCTTAGGCAGCTAAGTGGTGGTCACAGCTGGGAAACTGCTCCTTTTTAATTCTCTGAGCTTTGGTATGCAAGGTTGGGGACATGAAACATTTCATATATTCTAACTCAGAATGATTCAGATGCAGGGAGGTAGGGACAACACGAATGGAGCTGGCCCCAAAAGTATGACAGAGATAAGAAAAAAAATAATTTATTAAAAATATACAAAGCACTCTTAAAATTGAACTGTGAGAAAACATAATGACTCAATTTAAAAATGGGCAAAAAGTTTGAACAAATACCTTACTAAAAAAAGAGATGCAGATGGCAAATAGGAGTAAGGAAAAATACTTGGCATCATGTGTCAGTAAGGAATTGCAAATTAAAATAACAATGAGACACCCCTACACATCTATGAGGAGGAGTAAAATCCAAAAACTGTTGATACCAACTGCTAGTTATGCAGCAACAGGAACTCTTATTCATTGCTAGTGGAAATGCAAATGGTGCAACCACTTTGGAAGACATTTTGGTAGTTTTTTTTTTTTTTTTTTGAGACAGTATCTTGCTCTGTCACACAGGCTGGAGTGCAGTGGTACAAACATGGTTCACAGTAGCCTTGACCTCCTGGGCTCAAGCCATCCTCCTGCCTCAGCCTCAAGTGTAGCTGGAACCACAGGTGTGTGGCTAACCAATAGGCCTGGCTAACTTTTTTTGATTTTTTGTAGAGCTAAGATCTCCTTTTGTTGCCCAGGCTGGTTTTGAACTCCTGGCCCCGAGAAATCCTCCTGCCTTGACCTCTCAAAGTACTGGGATTACAGGCATGAGTCACTGCACCTGGCCTGGTAGTTTCTTATTAAGCTAAACCTAATCTGACTATATGATCCAGTAGTTCAACCCCTAGGGATTTTCCCAACTGACTTGAAGACACAGCTACACAAAAACCTTCATGCAAATGTTTATAGTAACTTTATTCATAATTACTCAAAACTGAAAGCAACCAGTATGTCCTTCAATAGGTGAATGAATAAATTACTTGTAGCATGCTCATACCACAGTTTTATTGTTTTCGGTAATAAAAATAAATGAATTAGCAAGCTTCAAAAAGACAACGCAAAATGAAAAAAGTCCATCTGAAGAAGCTACATATTGTGTGATTTCACCTATATGAGATTCTGGAAAAGGTAAAAATAACAGAGACAGTAAAAAGATCAGTGGTTGCCAGGGATTCATGGTGAGGCAGGGGGATGATTGATGAGATGAAGCACAGTAGATTTTTTAGGTGAGGGAAACTATTCTGTATGTCATTGTAATGATGAATATGACGCATTTGTCAAAACCCACAGACCTTTACAGGGCAAAGAGTAAACCTTAACGTCTGCAAATTAAAAAATAATAACTTAAGAGGTTGGGGAATCCCAAGATGGAGTGCCGAATGTGACAAAGGAACCTAACTATGTTACAAATGTATAAACCAACTTCACTGAAATAGATGGGAGAATAAGATGCTGGCTTAAGTAACTGAAAATGAGGGGAGTCTGTAAGACAACGGAAACGTACCTAAGCACTGTACTCTAGTTGATATAGTTGTTTCCTACAAAGGGAGAGGTTAGCAATTTGGGAATTACTAGACATGTGCATTGGAGCAGAACTACTAAGTAAACAATGGCAGAGGGTGGGAGCCAAGATTTTCATGGTTGGAGTGGTTGGTTACAGACACAGGTCTAAGGTTAAAATAAAGCCATATAGTAATGGTTTATAGTTAGAGACATCACGGTGGACTCATGTTTAGTTTGTTTTGGAAACATATTTACATGTAGACATTTTTATACATATGTGTGTATTTATAGGTTAGTATACATACCTATGTCTTGTTGCACTGCCAGCTGAAAGGGCTTAGAAGTAGTGATACCCACATCTAGTTGTGATGTCTATATCTAGTTCCCTGATCTTGGTTTCTAATACCATTCTCCAATAAATGGAATCAGGCTTTAGCGAAATGGCGGATTCTAGGATTCTAGATCTGGGGCAACAAATCTATAAGTTGGAAGCATGTTATAGTGCTAGAAAGCAAGAAAGTGCTAAAAGCAAGACAAAACCAAACCCAAATCAAGCCATCAGACCAAACCCCCAGTGATGGGACTATGTCCAAGAGATACAGCAAAAAGCTCCCAATGGCCAGAGATAGAGCAATTTGAACAATACAATAAAGTAGCATTGGGTTATAACCTAAAAAATAAAATAAATACCCACAAGTTCATGATGATATAAATAAACAGTTGGGTAAATAAATAAATGGGGAAGAATACATCAATCTTCTGTGCAGAAGAATGCAAAATAATTTATGTAGATACCCTGCACTTAAAGAAGTTGAGGACAATTCTCCTCTCCTTAAGTGTGGGCTGCACATAGTAACTTTCTTCCAAAGAGCACTGTGTGAAAAGTGAGAAAAGAAAGAATCACTTCACGATGGTACCTGAGTCAGATGATCAAGGTCAACATCAACAGTGGTAAGTCATGTTGGCAGTGTGGTCCCTTGATATGATGTGATGGGAATGACACTCTATCTCTGTCATCCTCCTCCCCAAAACTCACCATCCCACTCTAATGATGAGAAAAATATCAGAAAAATTTCAGTTGAGAGACATTCTACAAAAACCTGACTGGTCCTCTTCAAAATTGCCAAGGTCATCAAATACAAGGAAGGCCTGAGAAATGGTCACAACTCAGAGGAGCCCAAGGAGACATGAGGACCAAATGTCATGTGGGGTCCTGGATGGGATCCTGAAACAGAAAAATGACATTAGTTAATAATAATGTATTACTATTGGCTTATTAATTATGACACGTGTACCATATTAATGTTAAAGTGTTAATACCAGGGAAACTGGGTAGGGAATACGTGGGAATTCTCTATACTGTCATTACTGGTAGATGGTCTGGACTGCAAGTTGTCCAGGTTCTTGGCGTTTTGAACAAAGAATTGGACAAAATGCACAGCAAAGAAAGGAAAGAACGAAGCAATGAAAGCAGAGATTTCTTGAAAGTGGAAGTACACTCCACACTGTGGGAGTGGGCTGAGCAGCAGCTCAAGGGCCCCAGGTACAGAATCTTTTTGGGTCCAAGTACCCCCTAGAGGTTTCCCATTGGCCATGGGGCTCACCTCGTGTAAGTGAAGTGGCGGCCTGCACTCAGTATCGGAATCAGTAGCCTCTAATCCTTTTGTTACTTAGTCAGGGAAAGTTGGGGTTTTCCTTTCAATTTAGTTCTAAGAAGTCAGCATGAAACAGTGTTAGGCTCCCTACCTCCAGACCCTATTCCCCTGCCTCACTATCTTCATGATAACTCTGCAAATCTAAAAATAAAGTTTACTTAAAAATGTGTCCTCGTCAAACAACAAGACTTGCCAGTTGGAATAGACTTGGGGAGAATGATGTTAGCTTAACCTGAGCACCTAGTATGTGTCAGACACTGGGCAAGATTTGCTTTGCCCTGAGCAAGAGTTTTTTTAATCTTTACAAGAGCTTTATAGGAAATGTAGTGTAATCCACCTTTTTTGGATATGGAAAGGAGTGGAAAGGTAGGAAAATTGTCCAAAGTCAGATAGCTATTATGGGAAGAATAGAATTCTACAAAGTCTAGAGTTTGAAATACACTTTTTGTGCATTTCCGCTAAAATACTCAATAAATTATTGTGAGCTCTCTGACCTCCACTCTCTTCACCAATTGTGTGGTGGACTGGGATGGGAGGGTGTTTCTGTCCGGTGTCTGAAAGAGTTAGCAGTGACTTTCAGCTGAACACCCTTGAGGTGGAGGCCTCGCGGTTGGACATAGGGTGGTGTAGAGTCCACGGCATAGGGGAATAGCCAACCTTGAGGTGATTCCCAGACACATAGGAAGGGCCTTTCTGTTTTTATTATGTTGCACGGTCAGTGCAAGGTCACTGCATAAGCAGACTCTTTGGCAAGGGAGACCATTCAAGTGCTGCCTGCAGATAGGTGTAGCCAGAAAGTCTTAGGCCCCTCTTGCATGGCCACTGTGTCTCATGAAGTTTCACAAATTCTTTAATAGGGTGTTCAAGTCCTTCCTAATTAGAAACTCAAACTCTGCCTTTTGCTATCATTTCTCCCACCAGGTGCTGCGATCCTGCAGAGAGCGGGACTGGAATTATGCCTCTATGGGTGCCCTTCTATGCTGTGTGTTTGTGCAGCTGCCTAGTAACGAACGTGTGCTGCTGCTGATCCCAGTGCCCACACAGCCACTCTAGCCTTGCTGGTTTTCCTCCAGTAGGAATATTTGCAGTCAGACTGGGTTTGTATCCCAGCTCCGCAGTTTACAAGTTGAGTAACACAGGGAAAGCTACGTAATCTCTTGGAACCTCAGTTTGCTCATCTGTAAGATGGAGCCGACAACAGTCTCAATCCCTTAGGTGGTGGGAGAGTGAGGTGACACAGTACATTGGTGCATGGCTAGAACAGGTGCTCAATAAATGCAAACATTACTATAATAGCATTATTATTCCTAAATACCTCTGCCTCCTCTATCTGACTCTCTCTCCATTTTGAAGGGCCATTTCTTCTCATCTTCACTCAGCCAAATCCTTCCCTAAGTTGGGCCTTTTTAACTTGTGTTCTCTGCTTTGTCTACACATTGTAGGGGCTTCAGGGACTATGGATGACTCCACTGAGAATAACGATAAGATGCTGGGCTGCAAATGAGGTAAGGGGTAAATGAGGTAAGGGGAGGAATGTTCTCCAGCAGCTTGAGGGAAGGATGGAGGTGTAGTTTTGCTGCTAAGGCAGAGAACTGCTTTCCCCCTGATTTCTAGCACCAGAGGGGGCTGCCTTGGGCATGAGTCACAGCTGTCGGCGTGGGGACAGTGCTTCTCATCACTGGCTGCTGGTGTGGGTCCCTGCCTGCCAGCCTGTCTGCTTGCACTGTAGCACAGAGCCTAAGACACTTCCTCCTGCCTGCATGGGGTGACACTCATGAAGCTTTCTCGCCCCAGGTCTCTGTCTCATCTTCCCTGTCTTCACAGTGGTGGCTGCTGTCTGAGGGACAGAGGGTTACCCATATGGTATTCCTAGAATTCCACTAGGAGCAACCCTGGAGCCCATTTCTGAAAACGGGCAGGAGCTACACGGAAGGGGCTGTCCCGCTCCCTTCAGGCTGCTACACTTCCGGGCCATGACCATATCGCTACTTCAAGCCCTGCGTTCTGACAACTGCATCATCTTTTGTGAAATAACCGCAACAGGAGTTGGTCATTTTCCTTTTCAAAATGTTCTTCTTTAGGAAAAAAAGGTAATTTTAGGGGAATCACCTTAATGAATGCATGAAAAAAGTTTAATGGCCAATGAACCTAAAAATCTTGGCCCATTCCCCAGGCCACACAGACCTTTACTCCGTGAAATTTACTCAGTGGGTGAGAAACCAGAAGACGACGACAAGGATATCTCTGTATTGCTTAACCTACTTAAATTTGGAAATAGACACTTATGTTTCTGTGGCCCTCTTAATAATGATGATGGTAATGATGAGAATAATAATAATAAATAATGTTAAGGAGTAAATGCCTTCCTCTTTTTTTTTTTTTTATGGTGGGGGAGAATTCCAGAGCAACAGATTTTTCAATGCCTTTCAATCCTCTCTCAGGAGAAAGAGTTCAGAGACACTCTCGGTCAGATAATGCTTCTCCTCTCCTTAAAACGGCCACTCAGATGGCGTTTAAGTGTCTTTGTTCCCTCTACTCAAGTTGCAAGAGATACATGTCATTTCAAGAAGTATGGAACTAATTGAGGAATATGTCCAGCTCTTGTAGAGGTGAACAGGGCAGATAAATAAAAACTCCATTGCACATAAATCTTTGCTCCCAACATCAAAGAAGCAGGATCCTGCTAAGTGTATTTGTATAATGCAGTAATTTATGCAAAAAGCAGCTTTGATAAATGTCCCCTAATTTATTGTCATGTATCTCAAATCAAAGTCAAACATTTACAGCCTGAGCCTGAAGGAAGCCAGGCCTCAGAGAGCCAAAGGGGTTTGAAGTAGGTAAAGCTGTGTTGGGCAAAAGGTTAAACAGGATCTGGTTTGAATGTTATGAACTTTCTACCAATATGGTGAAAGAAAGAGGGGACTAGTTTAGTTCCTAAAAACAAAGCGAGGCAGAACTCTCAGACGTTTTTCTTCCCAGTACAGACATGATCCACGCACTGAAATGGTCTTAAGGGAACAGAACAAAGGGATGCCCTGTATCCTTTTACAGATAATGGTAATAAGACAAACAATAAGAAGAGCCAACATTGATTGGATTCTTAAATATAGGTCAAGCTTCATGCTAAGCATTTTACATTTATTATCTTATCACTTCTCAACACAACCCAATGAAGGGATAATCTTACTATCCTCATTTTATAGCTGGGGAAACTGAGGCAGCACATGGAATGTGGAGTCAGAAGACCCAGGAGGCTGTGTAGCCATGTGTTACTGAGCACTGAGCCATAGACCCTTTTTTCTATTTGAGTTACTCATTTCTTTTATGATTATTTGTTCCAAGGTGGGTATTGTTCCACAGATGGATGGGAATCACTATGAGTGGGGAAAATCCCCAAAGGTAAAGGCCTAGGTTTTACCATTAGAAACACCTTGATTCAAATTCCCTCTCTACCAATTTCCAGGTGTGTAATTCTGGGTGAATCCTTAACACCTCTAAGCCTTGAAATACCCATCTATTGAATGGATCAAATATTGCCTACTTACGCGGTTGTCACGAGGATTAAATGAGACAACACCTGCTAAACACATGGCAAGCATTCAATCCATGGATGTTGTCATTGCTGTGCAATTCTCTCTTACTGGCAACAGTTCCTCATTCTGGCCCCAGAGTATAAAAGAGCCTAGGGTTCCCCAAGCTAAACTCCAGGGAGCAGCTACACTCCTAAGATGCTGGGAAGTTGAACCAGCTTTTGTAAGATGGTCATTTTGATTTTCAGTCTGAAGGGCTCTGTTTGCCTACAATCCCTATAAAATCAACTTACAACTCCAGTAGTGGCATAGCCATAGACAGCAGCTGTTTAAAAGATTTTACTGCCCATCTGGTGGCTTGGCGTGGCCTTCAGGCTGGTTCCAGGAGAAAGGGCTTTGCTCTCTGATTCCACCAGCTGGTAACTGGTATTGCAAACCCACAGTCAGCTCTCAGCCTTCTGGTTAATAAAACTGAGAAAGGAACGAACTTGTAAAGGGCAGGATTTTTTCCCTACCCAGGGGTTTAGCCTCCGAGGCCTGGATCGTGATGCTGGGCTGGTTTCTAGCCAAGACGAGGCCCTTGGCAGTTGCAAATCTCATGGTTCAGGGTGTGTGTGGGTTGGGAGGAGGTTAAGGATGTGTTTGCCATCGACTTGTTGGCTTTGCTCAGTTCCGGTTGCCATGGACGGCGTGGGAGGGCAAGGCTTTTCCCACCCAGATGGTGGCTGGGAAGTTTCACCACTTGACTTTTGAAACATGCTAACAAAGAACTTCCTGTCGGCCACGCACGGTGGCTCACGCCTGTAATCCCAGCACTTTGGGAGGCTGAGGTGGGTGGATCACGAGGTCAGGAGATGAAGACCATCCTGGCCCACATGGTGAAACCCTGTCTTTACTAAAAAT
>NW_012100876.1:4155330-4178603 GCF_000951045.1 Mandrillus leucophaeus | reverse complement strand
GGCAGAAGTTGCAGTGAGCTGAGATCACGCCACTGCACTCCAGTCTGGGCGACAGAACGAGACTCCATCAGAAAAAAAAAAAAAAAAAAAAAGAACTTCCTGTCCGTTTATACCTTCATCCAGAGTGGGAAAATGTTCCCTGTCCTTTCACATGGAAATTGGGCCTTTATAGTTTAGCCCAGAACATATGCTGTAGGGAGTCCTCACCTTGAGAGAGCAGCAGAATTGAAAGAATCTGATTCTTGAGTTTGAATCCCAGGAATACCACTTCCTGGTTTTATAAACCTTGGGTCTGTTCCTTGACTGCTCAGAACTCTAGCTTCCTCATCTGTACAATGGAAATGAATAATAACAGCCATCTAACAGGGTTGTTTAACACATGAGATGAGCAACCTACTGTATTGCTCAGGGGAGAGTTGACACAATAAATGTTTCTTTCTTGGCCTCAGTTTCTATAAAGCACTGGGTAGTTGTGCTGTGAGAATTCATTGATACAAAGCATGGTTGCAAAGCACTTCACTCAAACACCAGAGTATCCCCCCAGTTTCCACGTCATCCCTCTATCCCACTGTAAACTGGTGGAACTGGGTACTTCAAACCAAAATCCAATACCAAAATCCACATTTCTTCTTCCCCAGTTCTGGCGATCTGGGTAAAAGTCCCATCTTAACACCAGAGACTTTTTAAAGGCAGTTAAAGAAAGGATGGTGATATGGTTTGGCTGTGTGCCCACCGAGATCTCATCTTGAATGGTAATTCCTATAATCCCTTCGTGTCGTGGGAGGAACCTGGTGGGACTTCATTGAATCATGAGGACAGGCTTTTCCAGTGCTGTTTTTATGATGGTGAATAAGTCTCACAAGATCTGATGGTTTTATAAAGGACAGCTCCTTTGCACATGCTCTCTCGCCTGCCACTATGTAAGATGTGCCTTTGCTTCTCCCTCGTCTTCTGGCATGATTATGAGGCCTCCCCAGCCATATGGAACTGTGAGTCCATTAAACCTCTTTTTCTCCACAAATTACCTAGCCTTGGGTATTTCTTCACAGCAGTATAAAAATGGACTAATAGAGGTGGCCAGTTCTTTCTTGAAGAGGGATCCAGGCATCACATCTCCATTTTGACCCTCTCCTGGTGGAGAGGATGTAATGCTTTACCAAGGGCATTGGATAAGAGTCCCTGGGGCCTCTGTTAGAATCCTGCCAGTTCCTGGGAAGTTGCCATTGGGCACCAGCTACCATTGTCCACAGAGTCGCCATGCCAGACGTCCAAGGAGAACAGAGAGAGGACTTCCTTCTCTTTGCTAGTGGTCCTGGGAGGTTCCCAGCCGAGAGGAGAGGAGAGGACGGATGCCTCCCAGCGAGTGCCCCAGGGCTCAAAGAATCCTTCAAAGCCATACAAAAGCAAGCGCCAGTGAAACCTGTGTATCAGCTCCCACACTACAAGCTGCCCAGAAAGCCCTATTCCGATCTCAATCTGTACCAGTGTTCTCTCACTCTTTCTGGCTCCCAACTCCACCTCCAACTAGATCCCAGAAAATTGCCACCACTGGGCCCTCTGCCAAAGTTTGAAGGAATATGTACCGTGTCCTGGGGGCCAGCAGGGGGAAATGAGCCACTCCATTTCCAGTTGCACGTCATGTACTGATAGCCACCGTATGTGGATTTTGCCGACGATCTTCATGTTTGTGTCTCCACTTGCCTCTGGGCAGTGAGCAGACCAGTCTAATTAGAAGAAATGGAAGAGTGTTTGTTTTTATTGCATTGTTTTCTTCCTTTCTTTTTTTGCTTTTGGTTACACTCTTAAGTTCTCTCAGCTGCTTGGAAAGCGTCCTTTGTCTAAACTATACCATGCTTTTGTGCAAATTAGAAAATGATGCCCCACTCCAGGCAGACACATAGCTTCTCAAGCGAATAGTGGTGTCCTTTCCCTTGGCAGGTGCCTCCCTGTAATAGGTACACTGCTTGGTAACTGCAGCACAGGCTGGATTTTAGTCCTTGCTCATCCCTCAGAAGGGCCTTTTGCAGTGTGTGACACACACATCTGTCTGTGGCTGCCCTGTTCCTGGGCTCCCCTTCTCCTCTGCCATCCCAGTGGTTTCAAAGCTGTTGTCCTCTGTGGTGTGAAGGCTTTCTCTCTCATTACCCTTCTGAAAGCTCTTCATAATGTGGCTATACTCAGAATTAATACCCTGAAAGGGGTCCTGGAGATGGGAAGAGTCACACAGACGGGTTTGGGAGCAGGAATGGGACCCACTTGGAACCAGTTTTCTGGAGTGTCTAGAAGGTGGGGTAAGAGGAGGAAGAGGTGCAGGAGAAAGTGCAGCCTGAACAGTGTCTGCTGAGGCTGGCTCCATGGTGTGATTCCCAGGCCCTGCCCACCTCAAAATAACTCCTCTAGCTATCTATCATGGCATTCTGGGTGGGGCTGGCTTCATGGGAAGGAGACCTGTGTGGTTGCATGGAAGGGTCCTGCTCTTGGTCTAATGCTTTGCTGTCATCATCTTGAAATTTAGAATACTTTTGAAGAAGGGGCCTTGCATTTTCATTTTGCACTGGGCTCTGCCAATTATGTAGCTGGTCCTGTTCTTGGTTCTTATCAGTCTTTTTGGGGAGTTGTTTTCCTGTAGGTGTGTTTGTTACCTACACCTGCATTCAACACATCTTTGTGGTGCACTTGCTGTGTGGCAGGTGCTGGAGATACAGCAATGAGAAAAGCAAGGAAGGTCCTGGCTCTTAGGAAGCTCATAGGCTGCAGGTGCACAAGGGAAAAAGCATCAGTGTCAAATAAGCAAATGGGATAGTGTCAGAGGCTGAGTCATCATGAAGGATGAAGAGCGGAATAACCTGGTGGAAAGGGCGTAGAGTGCGGCTCCTTTGGACGAGGCCATCAGAGCAGGCATCTTTGGGAAATGACATTTGAGCTGACATCCCAATCATGAAATAAGAACCAGCCACGCCATAGTGGGAGGCAGGGGAAGTGGGACCAGCATCCCAAGTGGAAATAACAGTGAGTACTAAGGCCCTAAGGTGGAACAGATCTCTGCTGCTTGGGGGCTGAAGGCACAGAAATGGGTTTGGATTTTAAACACAAGAGAACAGTAGTAAGTAAACAGCACTAGTAAGAGCAGTAAGAACTACCTTTGTTAAGTGGTTACTCTGTTCCAGGCATTCTACAAACATTCATTTTTCTGATCAGCCATGTAAGATGTAAGATATGTATTATACCCATTTTCCAGATGAGAAAACCGATATCCAGTGGCCTGAAGTCAACCAACCCGTCCATAAGAGAGCTGTGATTAGAACTCAGATCTATCTGATTTCAACGACACTGCTCACCCCTCTACTTGGGCAGTCTTGGTCCCACGTGGTAACCTGGCTGCCTGAGGGTGGGGCTCTCCACTGGGGTGATGGCTCCCTCCCTCAATGTCTTATGTCCCATTTTGGGCTGAGGGACTTCTGAAAACCAGTCCTGGAGTTGATAGATGAAGCAGTCTTTCGTCACATTCACTGGTGATTGTGATGAAATTTTATCCCATGATCACTTAAACAAAGCCAGCTGGAAGTAGCTGTTGAGGAGACACAAACAAGAATTTGGTCCAAGATATCTTTGTTTAACACCATATTTTGGCTGTGCCCAGCTTCAAGTCCAGAAGAAAGGGAGAGACCAAAACATTAATTAGTTGTGATGGAAACTCTGTGTTTAAATGCGTGCCTTCCTTTAGCCCAGTGGTTTAGAAAGGGTGAGTTGACTTGTATCTTACGGACAAGCTCCAAAACCTCCTGATCTATGTATCTATGTTCCTGCCTCAACTGAATTTTAGAACCAACATAGGCAGGGCATGATTCTAAGCACTGCTGCAGGTGCAAACACAGATGCCTTCAAAGGCCTTTTAGTTTAGAAGGGGCTAGATGGGGTGGGATGGGGTGAGCGTGTAAGGCAGAATGCTAGTGCCGTAAGGTGTGTAAAAGACAAAGCATGGAGGTTTTAGGGAAGGAAAAGTTGAATCCACAGTGGAATTCATTCATACATGCAATATACATACATATCTATCTATCTATCTATCTATCTATCTATCTATCTATCTATCTATCTATCTATATTCATCTGTGTATATCTATATACCTATATATACACTGTGTGCCTACTATGTGCCTGGCACTGGGAATTCAACAAAATGGTCAAGGTCAAGGATCCCTGTCCTCATAGATCTCACATTTCAGAAAGTGAAAAAGACAATAAATAAGTAAACAGATGAACAACCACCATCATTTCAGACTGGGAAGGAAACAAGGAAGGTGACAGGATGTGACTAGGACATGGTGGGGACAAGGTAACTTTGGACTGGGTCAGTAGAGAGGGTCTCCTGACTGGTGACCTTCAAGCTGAGACTCAAAACATGAGCAAAATAAAAAGAGAAATGGCTTCAAAAAGGAAACAGCCATCACAAGTTGAGGAATCTCAAATAATATTTGTCATTGTTTTTATGAGTTTTTGGTTTATTCATGTAATGCTTTGATGTTTGAGAATACATTCTCATAACAATTTCTCAGAATTAGACTGGTACCCAAACCTAGCATGGTGCATAAGAGAAGTGGTGTGTGGTTCACCTTATTTATTCGGCAACACTAACTGAACATAGCTGTTAATATCAAAGTGCTGGTCTTGATGCTGCTGTGTGACCTTGGGTAAGTCACTTAACTTCTCTGGGCTACTACTCCTCTGAAAAAGGGCCAGGCAAAACCCAAAGATCTCAAACTTTAAAGGTCAAGGATTCCACGATCTAATAGATCAAAACAAAACCTCCTGATGGGTCATTGGGAACACATGGATTCCCCCACTTTGGCAGAAAATTACATTACCAGGTTCTGACCTGGGATCACAGCAAAGGTTGTGAGCTAGGGGTGAGCTCTCAGCCTTGATCCCCAGCTTGGGCTACCCACGAGCTCTGGGGACATGTCCTGACCATCACCCACATGTGTCTTGTATTAGTGTTATTTTCTTAATGGCAGCAGCCCTGAAACAGACCGATTTTACTATTGAGTTACTCAGCTTAGTCTTTGTGTCACTTACACATAAACACCGGCTCTGGCTGATGAGTCCACTGTTTTGTTTTTTACTTTCCCTACCTCCTCCTTCCTCACACAGGTGTGTGTGCAGCAGTGATCAAAATAGAGTGGATCAATCATCTTGCTGCCTCTGAACAAACCAAGACATGTTTTTGAAATTTTGCTTTAAGACAGAAGAAAGGAAGAAAGGAAGGAAAGAAAGAAGGAAAGAAGGAATGAAGGAACGAAGGAAAGAAGGAATGAAGGAACGAAGGAACAAAGGAACGAAGGAAAGCAAGAAAGCACACTTGTTGTGTGCCTTCAGCAATCTGTTCTCTTGTCCACGTGGGATTCATGAAGAAAAACAGAATAGAGGATGGTGTTTTGGATGACAGTGGACAAAAACAAAGAAAACGAAAGAGCAGAGGGAACAGCTGCCTTTCTTTAATGGCTGCTTGGTCTGCAGCTGGAGCTCAGATAGATCCTTAATTTCAGCTACATTATGCCCTTGGCAAGCACCCCTCCTGGAGACCTGTGACAATGGCCTACGCTGCCCTGCAGGGTGGAAACGATCACCTTTGACTTTTTGTGGGAAGAGAGTATTCATTATTAAAACCAGCTTCTTGAAATAGTTTATCATACTTGAGGGTAACAAGAAAATGGACACCACTTGAAAATGTCTCCTAAGTGCCTTGACTCAGTTTCCCAAATTTTCATTCCTGCATGCTATTTCTACTATGAGTTCCTTAGCTCACACCCTTCCCCAACCCACTGGCTTCCATATTTAGAAACACATTGTCCTAGGTGACCCTACAGTAGGGTTTCTCTCAGGCTGTGTTTGTAGAGCTCCAAGTCAACTGTCACTGTAAAGCAGAAGAGTGACCAAGCTAATTGATGAGTTCAGCAGACCATGCCAAATATACTGACCCATTTAAAAAAAATTTTGCCAGTTTTTGTTGGAAAATATTCTGTACATCACCATCATACCACTCCCAAAGGCCAGTTGAACAGCCCAAGTCAATGGTTTCTTGTTTTTGTTTCTAAACTTACTGTCTTTTAAGTTTTCAAAATGATAACTATTTACATAGCTCAATAATTCAACAATATAAAGTATTAAGTGAGAAGCCTCACTCCAGTTCCCTGCCTGATTATCACATACTCTGAACAGTTCCTTCATGTAAATATAAATACATACCTTGCATCTTCCCTTTGTTTCACTCAGGCAGCAGCTTACACAAGCTGTTCACCTTCTGCCATGGCTTTGGAAGGAGGGCCCTTGTTTGAAGCTGTATCTATAAGGCTACCAATGTTATTTCTAGGGTCTGATGACGTTGTAGAAAAATATTTTGAAAAATAATCAAGAAAGCCACACACATTCAGGAGAAGGAGGTAGAGGGTGGCTCCACCCTTTGCTCTGCGAATTTTTAAAATGGAGTACTTACATGTCAGAAAAAAAGGAAAGAAAGAAAAGAAAGTTCTCGAATCACAGCAATTCAAACTTAGATGGGCCTTTAGACCCAAATCAATGTTATATTAAGCAATCTCAGGTAGTGATTATGAAATTTGAGAGAAAACCAATTAGGAGGTAAGGATAAAGTATTTTTTTCATTAATTTTGTTTTTGAGAGAAAGAGAGGGGAGCCAGAGGGAGGGTGGGTGAAAGAGAGAGAGAGAATGAGAAAGTGGTAGATCCAGGCTTTGCCCACATAAAGAGAGGCCTGTTTGGTGAAACTGAGCAGCTTGTTGACTTCTTTGATGCTTCTGGATAGAACTAACCATTGTTTCTATCTGAGACTGAATAGAGGAATGATGGAAGACACAGTCATGTGCCACCCCCAGTGTCACAGTCCTTGAGATGGAAAGCCATGTGTCCATCCACATGTATTAGTCTGTTCTCATATTGCTATAAATAAATACCCGAGACTGAGTAGTTTATAAAGAAAGGAGGTTCAATTGACTCACAGTTCCGCTTGGCTGGGGAGTCCTCAGGAAACTTACAATCATGGCAGAAGGGGAAGCAGGCATGTCTTACATGGCAACAGGAGAGAGTGAGAGAGAGGAAACCACAACCTATAAAACCATCAGATCTCGTCAGAACTTACTCACTCTCAGGAGAACAGCATGGGGGAAATCACCCTCATGATCCAATCACCTCCTCGCAGGTCCCCTTCTTGACACATGGGGATTGCAATTCAAGATGAGATTTGGGTGGGGACACAGAGCCAAACCATGTCACACAACTGTGTATAAAGTGAAGCAGGTTTAACTTAAGGATCCAGGAGTCTTCAGTGTATATAAGCACGTGCGTACACTCCCCTAGACCCTTACATGCATACAAGCACTCAAGGGACTGAACACCCAGCCCCATGCATCAGAACACACAGGCATGGCCAGTCAGGGTACAAGTGATCCACCAGTGAGAACCTGAACACCTTCATGCCAGCTCAGAAGAAATGCTCCTTCTCTTTCTGTAAGGGTGGCATCCCAAATTACAGCTTTCCTCTGCTGAAGAAACTTGCTGTTTATTATGTTACTAAAGAAAAAATTGAAGGACTATGTAGTAGAAAGTTAGGGTGAATTACTAACAAAATATTTACAGCCAACATCTTGCTCACGCAGTTCTCCTGTTCGTTTAAGTGCCACAAACTCTGAGAGAGGGAACTAATTATTGGCTTGCTCCAAAATGAAGGAGTATCTCTAACAAAAAAATGAAGGCGATAGAGCCAACTTCTTTATAGGATGAACAGAACAGTGGGCAGTTTTTTAAAATGCGATGTTCCACATCAAGAACATTTGGGCCTGTTAATTACTTGAATGCACCTCTCTTTGTCGCCTGAGTTTCCTTGCAGCTGTTTTTGTTTTGTGATGCAGTTTGACATCCCTGGGGTTTTCTGTCCTGGGATTTGACGTGGAGAAAGCTCCTCTCAGCATCGGGCTGCTTACCCAGTGTTTATTGTGTGCACAGATGAACCCCAGCAGCAGGCGTCCTGGCCACATGGTATTGGCAATGTGTTTCTAATGAGCACGGTGTTTCCGAGCTCTGGTTTTCATATGTTGGCGAGTGGAAAAGACCTCAGAGCTCTGTGCTCCTTTGCAACTTGTGACCCAAACTCAGGGCAAAGCAGAAACCTATTCTGGGGGCGATATGTGCTACAAGTTAAGTTCTGCTAACTGGCCTCTTAATATGGATGGAGACTGCTTTTTAAATTCTCTCTCTTTCAGAAAAATCAATGGAAAAAGAGTTTCTCTTTGCCTACCCGTTGGTTGTCTCTCAAATTCCATAATCACTTTCTGAGATTGCTTAATACAACATTGATTTGAGTTGTTCAACTGGCAATTGGGAGTTATATGACTGGGAAGTGTAGAATATTTTCAACCTCATATTTCATGTTATATTAGTCGAAAACATATTTTTAAGATGTGTATTATTAATGATACAACAAAATCTCATTAACGGATGGGGTTGATAGATGTGGTTTATCTAACATGAAGCAGAAATTGACATCTTGAGGGGAGTATCAAGATTCTGTGATCCCAGACACTGATATTGAACAAGCAGGGGCCAGGAGCAATCCGCTATTGATTAGACGGTGCAAGTAATTATATTTACCGAGCCGTTTTATTGGGTGGGGCAGAAGGTGAGGTGGCTCTTCTTTAGAGTGCAGAGAGAGCAATCAACAAAGATGTTGTCGGCAAGAGCCCCAGAGCCGGTGTGATTTTCTCGGGCTTTCCTCTGGCTTTGCCCTGGTCCTAGTCATTATTTAGAATTGCAGCTTATGCTGGAAGGGTCCCAGTGGCTTCCATGGTCCAAACGCTTGTGTTTCCCAGCAATTTCCTGGGTAGGGCTCTAGTAGGGCTAAACCTTGCATTTTATTCACTCGTTACCCCCACTCTCCTCCATACTCTCATTATTGCCACCACCACCATCACCACTACCACTGTGACCACCATTACCAACACCTGCAGCTCCAGCAGCATTAACACGACCGCTACCACCATCGGGAATCATGTCACCACCACCACCACTGCTATAATACCACCATTGCCACTACCATCACCATGGCTGTCACTGCCACCAACCTTACCGATGATGCCAACATCAACACAGATATCATTAACCACCACCTCCACCATCACTATTACCAATACCATACCACTGCTTCCACTAGCGCCACCAGTATTGCCACATCCACAACCACCACCATTGCCACCACCATTATCACCAACATCATCACCACTAATACCAATGGCAGTCACACCACCACCACCACCACCCTGCAACCAGTGAGGAAGAAGTAGGCTTTGGGGCTTGACAGTCATGGGTTTGAGCTACTGCACTGTCCCAGAGTTCTCCTCATTGGTTAATTGCTACCTGACTCAGATGGTGGTGGTGAGTTTTAAATGAGTTAAACCTGTAAAGTAGCACACAGCAGACATTCAGTATATAAAAGGCATTGTACTGTGTCTTTGATGAAATACTATGAATTCTTAGCTTTTTTAAGATGCCCCTTTTCTATCTCAAGGGAGGTTATGGGCTTTGACCGTCCCTTATTCTCTTCCATCTTCCCTCCCTTTATTTTCTCTAGATTCTTTAGTCCTGTGGCTAAATTGTTTGTAAAAATCTTTCATTCATCAGAAATACCATTATCCCAACTAGATGATGAGTTCTTGGAGGCAAGATTCATGTCTACCCTACCAGCATACCCTCACCACAGTGCCTAGTACCCGGTAGGGGGCTTAATACATGTGCTTTGATTAAATAGTCGTGTGTGTGTGTGTGTGTGTGTGTGTGTGTATGTGTGTATATAAATGAGGCTTTTACATATATTGGGCCTGAAGGCAGATTTTATTTTTTTCCTATTCAAAGTTAATTCCACAAATGACAAATGCTCAAAGACATGCATAGAAAGAATTTTAGCACAGCATTGTGTATAATAACCACAAAAAAGGGAAATAATGTAAAAACCCATCAAATCAGGAATTGGTTAAATGCATTTCTGTTCATCCATATAACCACATACTTCCGAGTGTTTTAAAAGGTAAGCTAAAAATATATTTATTGATAAGAAAATTGTTTGCAATATGTTATTAATGTAAAATGAAGTTACAAAAGCGCAATATTGTAGGGACTTTTTTTTTTTTTCCTGTTTTGATGGGAAATGCATCAGTGAACAGAGGCGTCTATAGACAAATACCATGTAACAGTCTTGGGAGACACAGACCAGTTCAATAGCATATTAATCTCTGGTAGGGGCAAGGCGGGATTACAAGCAATTTTCTTCTTTACATTTTTCCATTCTCCTATGGATTAATTTTGCCAATGAACCATCATTAGTTTAGCAATCACCAGGTAAAGAACTAATGCCACAGTAATTAGGGCTTGTCGTCATCCCGTTATTCAGATTCCAGGTCTGACTTCTTTGCCACAATCACACATATTCCCAATCTCAGCAGAAATGCGGTGGTATGCTCTGGGGGTTTCCAAGGAAATTCAAAGCGAAAGAAAGTGCCAGGTGGTCACAGGACTTGGGACTTCCCAGACAGGAGGAGTAGGAGGTATCAGAATTGTTTGTCCTTGCTGGGAATCTCTCGCTGGTTGTCAGAGAACCCCCAACATGGAGTTCTAGCTGGGAGGCTGAGTCTGCCACTTGTGAAGTATGTCATTTAAGCTCTCTTAGCACTTCCAACACTTTAAGAAAACATGCCAGAATCCTAAGACAAGAACAGGAAATGTCTTCCCGTAGTCTATCACCACCATGTGTGCCAAAAGGCGTCTCCTCCTCACCTTGGCCTCAGCCATTTCCTCCTTCCCTACTGTTCCCTGAGGCCTGGAGCGAAACATGTTTTTTGGACAAGCTCTTAGCATCAGGTTGTATGAGAAAAACTTTCATGCTCCCACTTTTTTTTTTTTTTTTTTTTGAGATGGAGTCTCACTCTGTCACCCAGGCTGGAGTGCAGTGGCCCAATCTCTGCCCACTGCAACCTCTGCCTCCCGGGTTCAAGTGATCCTCCTGCTTCAGGGGACCCACGTGACCAACATGGTGAAATCCTGTCTCTACTAAAAATACAAAAAAAAAAAAAAGCAAACGAACAAAATTAGCTGGCATGGTGGCAGTCACCACTACACCCAGCTAATGTTTTTTGTATTTTTAGTAGAAATGGGGTTTCACCATGTTGGCCAAGCGAGTCGCAAACTACTGACCCCTGCCCTCCTCGGCCTCTCAAAGTGCTGGCATTATAGGCGTGAGCCACCTTGCCCAGCCCATGCTCCCACATATTAAGAGTCTGTGTGTTCTATTTGATGAATAGAGAGGTTTCCACTCCATAGGTTGAATTCGTTTGATTCATCAGAACATTCACTTTAAACCTGCTATGTGGTAGGCACTATAGTAGGGGTTGAAGGATATAGAATTTAATTAATTAATTAATTCATTCATTCATTCAACAAACATGGATCAGGCACTTTCATGAGCCAGGCTCTGTGCTGGGAATACAAAGATGGACAAGGAGATCCGAAAGGAGGAGACAAACTTATGAACAGATCATCTCATTACAATAACATTTCTCCCCGACATGTAGGAAGGGATCTACTAAAAGTGACCACGTGGCTTTGGGGATAAGAAGCGAGCTCCTTGGTGCAGGACTGCCCTAGCCTCCATGGTGCCTTTGTGTTGATTAGAAAACGTTCCCAGTCTCAAGATATTTTACTTCCATCTGTCAGAAAAGTGTCTATACTGATTTTTTTTTTTTTTTGAGACTGAGTCTTGTTCTGTCACCCAGTTGGGAGTACAGTGGCACTATCTCAGCTCACTGCAACCTCTGCCTTCTGGGTTCAAGCGATCCTCCTGCCTCAGTCTCCCAACTAGCTGGGACTACAGGTGCATTCCACCATGCCTGGCTAATTTTTTGAACTTTTAGTAAAAGCAGTTTTTACCATGTTGGCTAGGCTGGTCTCAAACTCCTGACCTCAAGAGATCCACCTGCCTCGGCCTCCCAAAGTGCTGGGATTACGGGTGTGAGCCACCGTGTCCAGCTGATTTTATTAAAACACATTATTGTCATTGTCCAGAAAATTGTCATAATAAATATGGAAATCTACAAAAGCTATGATGTGAATGGCATCCCTTAAATATGGCCTCGTGCACAGTGCACAACCTGCACACCTGTACATATGGCGGCTCTGTCTGGGTGGACCTGGATTGGAGGTGGGAGCATGTCCTGGCCTGGTTGAAAGTCAGGACTGACCTTGCCCCATGTGCCTTTCCCTCCACATATAAACTCATGTCAAACAGTTTCTTATGAAGATCCTCTTGGTTTTAGCTCTGTCCTGAAGTCTGGTCTAACTAATCTAAACAGATTGAACTGATGAATGTACAGTCCTTCATTTCATGGCTCAAAGAGACTATGTGAGCCCGTGGCTGGCATACCTCAAGAGACAGAATTGGAAGGGGGTTCTGGAAAGGGGATTATTATCAAGATCATGGAGGTGACAGATGCTGGAGGAAGCAAGGAATGGATGAGGAGACAGTAACAATTCAGCTACTTCTGGCCCAAGGAGAAAATCAAAGACATCTAACTCCTAACAGGCCCACAATTTATTGCCTCCCCAAGCTAATCTAGAAATTACCTCGGCATTGATTAACCCTGACTTATGCAGTCAGTAAATCTCAATTGGGCCCCCCAAAAGGTCCTGGGTTGAAAGGCACCTGCCAGGAAGAATGGGGGTGTGATTTAAGCCGTTGGAGGATGTGGCAATGAACAGAAGGCCCTCCTTTCTGGCAGGCCTGCCAGCTCTCCTCCTGGAGACCCAAACCTTCACCCCACTTCCAGCGGGGCCTAGGAAGGAAATGTTCCCCCTTTCTGGGGCAGGGAAGTGTCACACTGAAAACTTGTCCTCTCTGAGTGGCCCCTGATGGGAAGGGCGACTCAGATAAAGGAAACAGATACATATCTGTCGTTGGGAAGCTTTGTTTCCACACATGATATATGGTTCCGGAGGAGGAGTTAGAAAACAAATTATTGTGTCTCTTCACCACCGACAGGTCTTTAGTGGTGCCGACCAGAGAGAAGAGATGCCAGAGATTAGCAGTTACCTCACAATAGGTCCGCAGTACAGGAAAAGTGTCTTAAGTTTATCTATTGTTAAGTGATATAATTTATCGTCGTCAAGGGTTAAGGAGCAATTCCAGTCCTTTCCTACTTCAGGAACAGAGATTTATAAGATGATGCCCAAATTTAGACATTGAGGCACTGCCGGCAGAAACGTCCCCAAAGGCTGATGGCTTGTGTGTGCATTTGAAGCCAAGTCATTCACAGAGCTAATTTGAGGCTCTCCTCGGAAACTATATTTGCTTTCTGAGTGCATGGTGAGTTTTCATTTGGGCCCTGACCAGCTGACAGCTATGCAAGTTTGTAGATACCAGTAATTGAATATAGATAACCTTGATGGTTGACCTCGTCAGAGCCAGGCCTGCCTGTTCCCCATTGTTTCTGGTTTTGCCAGTAGATACTAAACTGCTGCTGGATGAATTTATATATTAAGAATTCGCTGCAGTGAGAATTGCTTATCGTTCCCTGGTCTATCCTGTAAGCTTCTATTTACTTGACGTAGTGAGCTGGGAATAAAAGCCGTGATTTGACTGTTCACTATTAGTGGCGGGGGGCAGTCTGTTGGAAAAGCTCTATTAATTTCTAAAAACAAAGGAGGCAGAGAGATCATGCTTTTGCTTTATCCAAATCGCAAAGAGAGGTTCTTATCTCCCAAAGCTGCTTGTGGTTGTCCGAAGTTGGTTCCCAGCCATCTTTTTAGTGTTCAATTTAGCTTAAAAGCAGAGTTTGAATCAAACACTGTACTGTCACCTGTGTGTAGCTCTTGTGTTTTAAGGGAAGCATTTGGAAAAGGTTCAGAATTTATGTTTAATTCAGAGAGATGCTTTAAGAAGTCTCTAAGTGGGAAAGGTGGCCATGATCCCCCTCGAGAGGGGAGAGCAGGTGACAGGGCCACATTCAGAGTGGGGTCCAAGTGAGGTGGAGTGTTAAGCTACTTGGATATCTAGGCATACGTTCACCAGCAGAGTATTAACTGAGAGAATCTCTCCATGAGTGGTTCTGTAGCAATCTCTACTTTCTCCTTTGTATTCTTCTGAGTTATTGAAATGTCAACAGTGAACACAGATCACTTTTGCAATAAAAAAAAAAAAAAGATAAAGCTGCTGAAAAAAATATTTTCTGGAAATCATGTTTTCCAGCCTTCTGGAAACGGATATGATGTGTATTTCTCGAGACTCTCCTTCCACAGGCTTTGAACTTTGCAGCTGGCGCAGACAGGGGCTTAGGAAAGGACAAGTCTGTGTCCCTGTCAGAGGTGTAGGGGTAAGAGGGTGGCTTCACAGACAGGCGGGGAGGAAGAGGGATAAATGCAAGTTAAGGAATATCCCAGGTAGCCACTGTCTAGCGAGTGGAATGTTGGCCACTAATAACGCAGGGTCGATTCAGAGGGTCTGGGCTTTGGATGGTGGGGGTGGGAGCTCCGGAGGCCTGGCTGCCGAGCGACTGTGTGTCACTGCTCAGCTGAGGGGATCAGCCTTTGATGCTTTCAACATCAGAACATCAGAGCTGTTCTTCATCCTGAGAAGGAAGGTTCGGGTTAGTCAGCCAGGGCAAATAGCTCAAGGGAAATTTCATTTTCCCTTTGTTGGACCCCTGGCTTTCATCTGCTGGGGATGTACATGTACATTCCCACTACCACACGGAGGGAAGGAGGCTCGCTGGACCCAGGCGTGCGCAGCCAATTTGGGGCATCTCAGTGTTGGAGGCCTTGTGAGGAGCCGAGGCACAGATCAAGCCTGCAGGAAGCCTGAAATTACCTCTCTACAATGTCCCCTGCCGTCACCAGCCAGCAGTGTGGGGACTGGCCAGGGAATTTGTCAACCCTGGCCAGTCCAACCGGTCTAACCTCCCTTCCAGCAAGAACATCCCCGTTTCTGTGCCTGCTGATTAAGGTGCGTTTGCCTTGTAAAGAAGGGAATGAAGAGCATGTGAGTGAGCCAATCGTCAGCGCCTTCCATAACTGTAGTGCGTGATGCCATATGTCCCGGGTTCAAATCTAGACTCTGCCTCTATGAGCTATTTAAACCTAAACAACTTATTTCATCATTCTCTGGCTTAGTTTCCTCATCTGTAGAATGGATATGGTATTAACATCTGCCTGCAAGGCTGTCATGAAGATACAGTGAATTAACACGCACACAAAGCTCAAAAAAGGGTTCTTCAAGCATCAGCTATCATGGCAAAGAGCCATTTGATATTCATTTGAACACAGTCCAGAAATCCCCAATATTTTAAAAGCAACTTCAAGAGATGACTGCTTTTTCCAACCATGGAAATAATGTTTATAAAGCAAAACCAGCCAGGCGCAGTAGCTCACACCTGTAGTCCCAGCACTTTGGAAGATTAAGGCAGTAGGGTTCCTTGAGGCCAGGAGTTTGAGACCAGCTTGGGTAACATAGTGAGGACTCCTCTATTTCTACAAAAATAAAGATAAATGTAAAAATTAGCTGGGCATGATGGCACACACCTGTAATCCCAGCTACTCAAGAGGCTGAGGCGGGAGGATTGCTTGAGCGCAGGAGTTCAAGGCTGCAATGAGGGATGATGGCACCACTGCACTCCAGCCTAGACCAGAGAGAAAAACCCTGTCTCTAAAAAAAATCAATAAATCAATAAAAACGAAAATATAAAGCAAAACTGTGATTAAAACATGAATATAACTTAGCAACCTTACCTTCCATCCCCAAATATGTATTGAGTGCTTTTATTACAATGACCTACACTGGCACTCAGTTCTTGGGAGCTCAATATTCCCCAGCTAGGGCTGGGTCTGGAGGGAGGTGGGAGTGGGTGCAGGTGGGACATGACAGCGGGAAGAGAAGGATTAAAGGTGATGGTGAAAATCAAGCAAGGGACCGGGAGCCCTGCAGTCCAGGGAGAAAGTGACTGTCACAGATGGGACTTCAGAAAGGCAGGAGGAGCCACCGGATCCTGAGCCCCAGGCAGGCCATAGCCTGCAAGCTTAAGAGGTCTGATGAGGCCAAGTAGACTGATAGGGTGGCTGCTGAGGTGAGCTTGACCTTGGACTGTAGACTATTTTCCGTCTAGCATGCTTAATGGTGTCTTTGAAATTTGGAGGTCCCAGGTGTTTTCAGGATGAAAGCAGGTCCCAGGGTGACAGCAGGTGCCCTGAGGCTCCCTGGAGGAGCAGTACAAGAGACATCACCACAGGGGCCCTCTGCCTCCTCCTCTTGGGAGCGCAGTGTGGCATCAGAATGTAGGCTCTGAGAGCCACACTGTATGAACTGTGGCTGAGAGGGTCTGATGAGCCTCCATCTCTTGGGACCATGTGAGTGTGAAAATCCTATAATTAATACCTGAGATGATTAATTTAGTCAACCAACAGTATGTATTGAATACTATGTGTAAGGAACTATGCCTAGTACTAGAAATAATTTTCTCTAGAGCTGGAATTATCTACAGTGTCACACCCAAGGCCAAAAATGACCAGGGAAAGTATTCAAAATGCAGATTCCAGAGCTCCCCAAAAGTGATTCTGATCCAGTGAGTTGAGACTGGGGACTGATTATTTGCACTTGGACAAGTGCAAAGTTTGCCTGCTGAGGCCAATGAACCATACATGACACGTATGTTTGTCCCTCTATCTGGCTATCATTTACTGAGTACTTGCTATGTATCAAACCCTGAGTAGGTGCTGGGGATTAGAATGACCCTTGCACTCAAGTTACTGAGAAAGATTGGGCTCAGCAGCTGTAATGGTTCCTGCTATTTCAGACACTACGATCTTTAAAAGGTGCTTTTGCAAAAAATTTAAAGCAAGAGGCAGAAACATATTCACTAACCTATAGGTCCAGTTGTTGTAAAGTTTATAGTGAACAAAATGTACAAGACACTTATTATAAGGCAGGCACTAAGTGTTATGCCTACTTAATTTAATCATTAGTCTTTGCAGCAACTTTATGAGACTGATGTTATACGAGTAGTCCCATTTTACAGGTAAGGACATTGAGATGTAGTCAGGATTAGTTACCAAGGCCTTGAAGCTAAAAAGGTGAGCCTGCTTTTCGAACTCAGACAGTCTAACTTCAGAGCTTTCACACTTATCCATTATACTGCTTTGCAACTCAATGTGCTATTGCTGCAGTTTTGAGGCTGCAAAATGCTGTTGTAAAACTAGTTATTCTGGAAGTGGATCTATACAACCAAAGGAGAAAAGAATCATTGTTTGGGCTTGTTTTTTTTTTTTTTTTTTTTTTAACTAAGAGACGGGGTCTTGCTGTGTCAACTAGGCTGGAGTGCAGTGGTGCAATAAATTGTAGGTCACTGTAACGTGAACTCCTGGGCTCAAGCAATTCTCTCGCCTCAGCTTCCCAAGTAGCTGGGGTCACAGGCATGTTCCACCATACCCAGCTAATTTTTTTTTAAAAAAAATATGTAGACACAGGATCTTGCTATGCTGCTCAGGTTTGTCTCGAGCTCCTGGGCTCAAGCAGTCCTCCAGCCTCAGCCTCCCAAAGTGGTGGGATTATAGGCATGAGCCAACGCACCCAGCTCTTGACTTATATTTTAAAGGACCTAGGGCATCTTTATTTTCTTGAGTGCTGAGGTGGGAGTGAGAATGTGGGGCTGAGGGAAAGGCTTAACTTCACAATGGCAAGTTCAAGGGTTTAATTTTGCAAACAGCTGAAAATCTTAACTTTGAAAAGTGCATTTGGATTGGCAAAGCTTAAAGAACTTGGTGGTACCAAAATGTTGTCAAAGAAGTGGGGAAAGAGTTATTCCCATATGCCATATAAATTTGTTCAGTAATCTCAGAGGGCAATTTGGCAATACCTAGAAAAATTTCAAGTGTGTGTGGGCCCTGTGATTGTGCAAAATCACGTTTAAATATGTCTGCGTGTGCCCACAGAGATGGGTAAAAGCATATTTATTAAAATATTGAAAAGACTGGAAACAACCTAAATATCCACCAATAAAGAGGGATGGTTAAAAAAGAAGGTTTCAATCCATGGAACACTTCTAGCCAGATCTCAGCATGCTGTGACAAACCCATGGCTTGAGAAACTCTAACTCTAAGAGACTTTGTCGCCTACTGGTCAGAAACACGAGTTCTGGCTTCCATTGCCTGCCATGAATCATGGCTCATTCTTTTGCTCACAGTGTGATCATAGGCAATTTTCTAGGCCTCTTTGTGCCTTAGTTCCCTCATCTACAAATTAGAAGTGACAATATTAATATCTTGTTCATAGGTATCATAACTATTGTTATAAAGTTTAAAGGTATCAGGGCATGCAAATCTCCTAGAATGGTGTATGTTTCATGGTGTTTGCTGCATAGTATTGCTAAATAGTCTCAATAAATGTGAGATGGGATAAGGTGATGGTGATGATGATGATGAGGATGATGAACTATGGCTTGGATGCATCTCAGACAGTAATTGAAAAAGTAACAACAAGCAAACAATGACAGAGAATAAAGTTCAGAGAAATGAACTAGGCTGTTATGAACCCAGGCAAAGATTTGATCCTTACTCACAAACTAGAGTAAGAAAATAATCAGTGGTGGCATGTAAACAAGGGGACATGGGAAGCCTTTCTACAAAAAAGAGATTTTAAGGGTTCAACATGGAGGCACTGATGTTTATGAGGGGTGAATATGGTGGTCATATATCTTCACATGACTATGGTGAAACTAACAAAAGCTTAATCCCTTGGAGGCAGAGATGCTGTCGTGGCAAACACCTCCATTCTGGCTGCGATGCCAATATCTTTTGTCATCCTGAGAGTCTGAAATGTTGTTCAGGATTTTCCCACAGTGAGAGAAATGTTTTTTTCCCAGTCCCCCGTGAATCCCTTGGATCCAACAGAAATCTTGCTGCTTCCGAAAACATCCCTGAATTCCACTATCCAAATGTGAGTTCTTTCTCAGTGACCTGGCTACTTGCAGCCTTGCCTACTGCCTCTTAGAGGTTCCTGAGGACTAGCAAAGGGGATTTCTTGATGTTTAGCAATGAGCAATGTCTCTCGGAAAACACGAGCACCTGGCATGGAGGAGATCGCAGTTCATCTTGTGGAAATTTGCCCAGTCTTTTTCCTCCAGGATAAATGACAGATTCTTTGGGGTATTAAGGTAATACTGCACCTCCAGTTCCAGCACCAAGGCTTCTGCCCTGTCATGAAGCCATTTTCATTTCAGTGAAAGATGTAGGAGTCACGTTCCAAATTGCTGCTGAATAATTCTGAGACATCTGCAGAGATTCCAAAGCAGCCACTGTGCTCTGTTTACCAACACAATTAAACCTCGACCATTCCCTCCTGCAGTACAAATATAATCTTATCTACTTAACGTCAGCCGATTAAGTCATCGGGGCTGCAAAATGGTAAACATATTAATAACCAAGCTATAAGTGAGTTATTTGAGTGAAGTGGAATATCATGGCAGGTTCTTAGGCCTTAAGGCGGAAAAGTTCACACCTTCTTGACACTGCTATAAAACACTGCAACATTACAACTTTTCAACCATATCTAAAAGGCCAATTTAGGTTTATTCCCATCCGCGTTTATGGCCATGGTTCAGCAGGTGTAAACCGGTAATAGCTGCAGTCCAGCTTTGGGTGGATGCCAGCACAGATGTGTTCAGTCAAATGACTAATTGAAAACCTTAGACAAAATCAGCAGCCTGGCCATTTTGCCTGCATAATAAAACAGTGCTGATAAAGGCAGTGGAGAAAAAAAATCCACCCATCTCATCATCAGTGCCATTAACAATCATGAGTAAAGATGAAAACAACGCATGGTTTATTCTGCAAATGAAGGCATATAACTAGATGGTTTCCCAGGGGCCCATTACCCATTTTAATAATACATCAAGGAGCCTGAGCAAACAGTTTGTATGTGCAAACCAAACAGAACAAACTATTTACAGTTACCGCATACAGAGACAACTCCCAGCACTCTGGATTTAACAAATTTATAAAGGTACATAACATGATAGCTATTAGCAAAATTAAAAGAGAACCATTATAGACTTAGAGGCTGCCACGCTCACCAGTGAAGAAGGAATGGCAACACCAACTTTCTATTGAGAAGAATCCACCCCCACACTTTTTTTTCTTTCTTCCAAGAGAGCAGCCTGACTTGGACTCAAATTATGTGCATGAATAATAAAATACCATCTAATTAAAAACTGTAGTTAAATATGCAAAAATTAATGGTAATGAGATTGTGCAATACCTTCGAGTATACACACTTTATGAATTACTCACAAGAGTTCCTTTGCTTGACCTAAGCAGAGGATAACAGAAGCGACTTTGAACACTCTTGGTCCTGGTGGCCCATGGTACCCATAACACTCACGACCATGGCAGTCAATGGCCAACCTGGGGTGGAAGGTGGCTTGGCCAAAGCCTTCTCTTTTGATTATTGGAGGTGACAAGAACTGGAAGCATTAAGGTAGGCATTGTTCAAAAGGCCGGGTAGGGGTCCAGGCTGGGGCAGTGGCTTTTCACCCTAGAGTAAGAAGGGCCTTCACACAAAATCATGATAGCTGGACAAAAAGACCCTCAATAATAAGAAACAAATAAAAATATCTATTTTTGGACTCACTTAAGGGTGTTTTCCTACGAGCCATCCAGAACCTTCTTGCCTTCCCTGTCACCAGTGCAAAGTTTCACTCATACTCTGGATTGTACCAGATCATTCTAGGAGAGCATCCCCATGCCAACACTATTGCCCGGGACAAGAGCTGCTTCCCGAACCTTCTTCCCAGTGTGCAACCTGCTTTTCTCCCTTGTAGTCTCTGAAGTCTAGGCGACATTGTCAGCACGAGCTCTTGTGCATATTTTCCTTAGCACCATTTGAAGAGGCCACTGGTCTCCTTTTTGCCTTTCAACCCTTTGGGTACTTGACCATCCATTTGCGACTGGCTCAGCCTCAGAGCCGTCCTGACATGTGCTCTAGAGGCAAAGGACTAGATCTTACCCATTGCCTTTGCTTAGAGCTTCTGAATCTCAACTTTCCCTGATCTCTATCCTCCTATTTCTCCACGGCTGGCGATTCTTCTTGAGAAAAGTCAATGACAGACTGAATGACAGCACTCCTTAAGAGGAGAACACGATTCTAGCACAGTAGACAATTTCACATCCACTGACTATGACTCCAGCTTTTGCCTGTTCGTCTGTTGAGATGGAGGCTGACATGCTGAAAAGTAAGCATTTCTTTGGGGAAGTATGTCTCATTCAGATGAGGCTGATGGAAAAACTTCTCTCTCAGCACCTTCTTGAATATACCTTGTCATCCTGCTTATGGTAAGGGTTTCTTGTCAAGTCAGTAGTATCTGAGCTAATTGACACGTTCTCAACAGCCCTGTATACCAGGTAGGCTCATCAGCTATGCAAAAGAATAATCATTGTGATGTCAGCAGAGTGCTCATTTTGTTCACTGCCAGCTGACCTTAACCAGTTCCGAGATTTGCATTTTATCATTTGGGGCTTACGAGAAAATGGTGAACTTGATCTACCTTTTTTTTTTCTTTCTCCCATTGAAAAAGTCCGAATTTCTCCTTTCCTCTCTCATAGGTTCTACCTGGCCTTCTCAATAAGTAGCCAAGTTTCAATGGTAGAAGCACAGTGGTAAGAATTGTTAGTGTCTGACATGGTAAAGGTACAAATTTGAACAGGCTGAGCCTTCTTAAAATCATTAAATAAATCCTGATTTGTTTAGGGATCTTAAAAAGACTTGGTGCCCCAGCTTGGGCAACATGATAAGACCTTGTCTCTACAAATTAGCTGAGCATAGTGGTATGTGCCTGTAGTCGCAGCTACTGGGGAGGTTGAGATGGGAGGATCACTTTAACCCTGAGAGGTCGAGGCTGCAGTGGGCCATGATTAAGCTGCTGCACTCCAGCCCAGGTGATGGAGTAAGACCCTGCCTTAAAAAAAAAAAAAAAAAAAAAAAAAAAAAGACTTGATGCCTCATAAATATTTTCTTATTGATATTGATTGATTGATTGATTTGTTATTTACATCTCCCTAATAAGTGGGATTTGAGAAATCCTTGAACAGAGAGCCTCTGGTGTCATTGAGACTACATTCTGTGTTTCGGCTTTTCCACTTGCTAGTTGTGTGAACTTGGGCAATTTTCCTCACCTTTCTGAGCTTCAGTTTTTTCATCTACAAGTGGGAATAATTATAGTGACTCCCTATAGGCTTCCTGTGTTGATTAAATGAGATAGTGACCATGCATTTGCAACCGGCTCAGCCTTCGAGGGCCACCCTGATATTTGCTTTAGAGGCAAGGGACTAGATCGTACCCATTGCCTTTGCTTAGAGCTTCTGAATCTCAACTTCCCCCGATCTCTATCTTCCTATTTCTCCATGGCTGGCGATTCTTCTTGAGAAAAGTTGATGACAAAATGAATGACAGCACTCCTTAAGAGGAGAATGTGATCTTAGCACAGTAGACAAGTTCAGACCCACTCAATATGACTCCAGTTTAGCACAACACCAAGCATTGTAAATAGTCGATGAATAGTAGCTGCCATACAAGAACCACCACCACCGCCACAATGCTTACTAGAGCTGCTTTTCAATAATATCACTGAAAACGGCATAGGAGGCTGGGCACTGTGGCTCAGATCTGTAATCTCAGCACTTTGGGAGGCTGAGGGCAGATTACCTGAGGTCAGGAATTTGCCAACATCGTGAAACCCTGTCTCTACTAAAAATACAAAAACTAGCTGAGCGTGGTGGCAGGTGCCTGTAATCCCAGCTACTCGGGAGGCTGAGGCAGGAGAATCGCTTGAACCCTGGAGGTGGAGGTTGCAGTGAGTCGAGATCCCGCCATTGCACTCCAGCCTGGGCGACAAGGGTGAAATCCCGTCTCAAATAAATAAATAGATAAATAAATAAAAACCAGCACAGGGAAAACAGAAGGAGTCAAGGAGATTTGGGACAAAAAGAGAAATAGATGTCCTGGGAATAAGCATAATAGAGTAGTCTCCCCTCATCCATGAGGGATTCATTCTAAGACTGCCCCCCGCCGCCCCCACCGGAAGATGCATGAAACCTCAGAGAGGACTAAAGCCCATATACACTACACTTTCTCCTATACATACATACTTTTGATAAAATTTAATTTATAAATTAGACACATAACAG
>NW_012100876.1:4151735-4154440 GCF_000951045.1 Mandrillus leucophaeus | reverse complement strand
AATAGAATATAAACAGCTTAAAAGTTTAGGATATCTGTTGTCCTACATAGCAAGAAGCCCAGAGGTTTCCAGGGGTGTTTGGCAGTTCCTGGATTCCAGGGTTGTCTCCCCGGAAGTGTCTTGGCTTCCTATTATAGCTCCAAGATGGCTGCCATAGCTCCAGCCCTAACAGCCCCACAGAAACCTCATCCAAAAGAAGGAAGACTTGGGAGCAGGGGATGGGGCTGATTTTCTCCTTGCTCATCCCTCATGGAAGAAATCTCTTCCCAGGCTGTCCAGCAGGCTTCTCTTTATGACTCATTCACCATAACTGGGTCACATGTTTATCCCTACAGCAGTCACAGAGAAAGGAGAATGAGATTCTCATATCTGGCTTGGACTCATCATGACTCATTCACTAGAGGGGCATTTCACTACACTCAGCTGTGCAAAGATGTTAGATCAGAAACTTCAAGCTTGCTGGCAGATGGAGTAACAAGACCAAGAAGATGAACTTGGTGGTTCATTTCCTTATGATCTGATCAAAAGGAGGCATACGTTTATCTGGAGTGGAAAATTTTTCTTGGCATTAAATTCTTGGAGGAATTTACTGCAGGGATTCTTCCATAACGGACATAATAACATAATGTATAATGTAAAAAAAAAAAAAAAATCAAAACAGGCAAATGCTCTGCCATTATGAAAAAGAGCAGTGGTTTTTTAACATTTTGTTTTCTGTTGGGATGTACATGAATGTCACGAACCCAAGTTTTGACTAACGTTAAAAAATTTGTCAAAGAAGCTAACCTCTATGGTAATGGAATAGATCAGGATGAATAATAGTACACTGGAAACAATCAGTACATTTTTTGGCAAAGATAAACTGGGCTTTGGATTATGTGTAATTCTGATGTATCCTAAATCATATCCTCTTCTCTCCCATTCAAACAGGCAAGTGAGTGAGAGTGAGGCTGTTCTATTGATCTCTTTGAATTGGCTTTATTTATACATACAAGAGTCAATCACTTGCAAAACTTCATTGGCTCTTATTAGTTTAACTGCTGTGCCTTATTCTATGCACCACAGTCGTAAAGTAGAGACAAACCTCCTGGATTCCTGCTCAATCTTCAGAAGAGTGAACAAATTCACCTTCATGAGAAAAGGTACATCGTCAAAGAGAACACTCTGCGTCTGGGCGTGGTGGCTCACTCCTGTAATCCCAGCACTTTGGAAGGTCAAGGTGGGAGGATCACCTGAAATCAGGAGTTCCAGACCAGCCCAACCAACATGGTGAAACCGCATCTCTCTACTAAAAATATAAAAACTAGCCAGGCGTGGTGGTGGGTGCCTGTAATCCCAGCTACTCAGGAGGCGGAGGTTGCAGTGAGCCGAGATCGCGCCAGTGCACTCCAACCTGGGTGACAGAGCGAGACTCGGTCTCAAAAAATAAAAATAAAGAGAACATTCTGACATTTCCTGATGTTTGCCAAGTCATTTTTCTTTAAAATTACCTCAACTAGATTTTACACTATCTTAATAGCTGAGACTTATTCTATTGGAAAAGGATGATAGCCCACTTTATCTCTGGCTAATATTTTTTAAAAGCTCTGTAATCATCTGTGGTTATTCCTACTTATCCACATCTTCAAACCTGTGTGACCTTCTATTTATTCATATAGAGACAAGTTGGCTTGCACCGAGCATACACAGAGCCCCGAGATCCCTGTAGTCACCATGCAAATACCATCATTGGCCCACATCATTGCTTGGGAGAGCCTCTGGCCACCAGATACAGAGTAATCTCATGATTTGATCATGAGTGAGCACACTTACCTTTTAAGAAAATTCTTATACCTATTTATAAGAAAGGAAATAAAGTACTTACTGCTGTGGAAGAAAACTTCTGTATCAAAGTATTTGTCAGTCTGGTTCTAGAAACAGTAATTGTTAAAGCCTTTTTCTTTTAAAAAAAGATTTTCATTTTTTGTAAACAAGTTCAGGGAGATACCTGATTGATTAACGAGAATCCTTCATGCTGAGAAATTTCAAATTTTCATAAAAGTACAATACATGAGAGTCAACAGATTGGTGGCAAAGTGGGAAAATGCAAGGCACTTTATCTAATTGTTCTATAATTATTTATTGAGCACCTAATGTATGCCTGCTACTGAACTCAGTCTTGTAGGGGATATGGAGAGGAGTAAGGCTTAGTACTTAACACCTTCCCTGAAATGGTTCCATCTTACAAAGGCCAGCATAAATGAGTGTTGCAGGCCAAGAAAGGACTGGGCAAATGTGTGATCCCATGCGGTGTCTTAAGGGGTGGACACTACTCAGCTCCCATAATGATTTCCATCTGGGAATGCTATCCTGACAGTTAGATCATTTCATTTTAGAAGACTAATTGGAAATCTAAAATTTAATGTAACCTTTTTCTACTTTTCAATGTCAAGTCATTCATTTAAATAAAATAAAAACTGTGAAGGAAAACGAAAACACACCGTAAGTTTGCTGTTTTTTTCTGAACCGATTTTTCTAGTTTTGTTTTGGCAGCATGAAAACGCAACTCTTAATGGCATTCATTTTCTGTCCATTTTGTCTTGTGAAGAAATTGATTATATTTATGTCAGCCAAAAATACCTTTGGACCTTTAAATCACTTTTTTCTTACTTTTTAAAGAGGACAGTATTTCTGTCTAATTGACCAGCACCTGCCCTTATGAGATG
>NW_012100876.1:4151169-4151685 GCF_000951045.1 Mandrillus leucophaeus | reverse complement strand
GGCGTGATGGTTCACACTTGTAATCCCAACACTTTAGGAGGCCGAAGTGGGAGGATCACTTAAGGCCTGGAGTCTGAGATCAGCCTGGGCAATGTGGCAAGACTCTGTCTCTATAAAAAATTTAAAAATTAGCAAGTGTGGTGCCATGTGCCTGTGGATTCAGCAGCTCAGGAGGCTGAGATGAGAGGGTCATCTGAGCCCAGGAGGTCGAGGCTGCAGTAAGCCGAGAGCTGCAGTAAACTGAGATCACATTGATGCACTCCAGCCTCAGAGAGGAGCGAGACCCTATCCCCCAAAATAAAAAATACTCCCCCCAACACCAATATACTGTCATAAAAGTTATGTGAATGTGGTTTTTCCTTCTCTTGCAAAATATGGTAATAATTTTCGACCAGAATTCACCAAAGATAACTGAAACTGTGGAAAGCAAAATCAGGGATAAAGGGAGACCACTGTAATTATCATCCTTTTATAGATTTTCAAAGTGTTTTTTTTGTTTGTCTGTTTGGTGTTTTT
>NW_012100876.1:4142058-4149699 GCF_000951045.1 Mandrillus leucophaeus | reverse complement strand
AGACCAGCCCAACCAACATGGTGAAACCGCATCTCTCTACTAAAAATATAAAAACTAGCCAGGCGTGGTGGTGGGTGCCTGTAATCCCAGCTACTCAGGAGGCGGAGGTTGCAGTGAGCCGAGATCGCGCCAGTGCACTCCAACCTGGGTGACAGAGCGAGACTCGGTCTCAAAAAATAAAAATAAAGAGAACATTCTGACATTTCCTGATGTTTGCCAAGTCATTTTTCTTTAAAATTACCTTAACTAGATTTGTACACTATCTTAATAGCTGAGACTTATTCTATTGGAAAAGGATGATAGCCCACTTTATCTCTGGCTAATATTTTTTAAAAGCTCTGTAATCATCTGTGGTTATTCCTACTTATCCACATCTTCAAACCTGTGTGACCTTCTATTTATTCATATAGAGACAAGTTGGCTTGCACCGAGCATACACAGAGCCCCGAGATCCCTGTAGTCACCATGCAAATACCATCATTGGCCCACATCATTGCTTGGGAGAGCCTCTGGCCACCAGATACAGAGTAATCTCATGATTTGATCATGAGTGAGCACACTTACCTTTTAAGAAAATTCTTATACCTATTTATAAGAAAGGAAATAAAGTACTTACTGCTGTGGAAGAAAACTTCTGTATCAAAGTATTTGTCAGTCTGGTTCTAGAAACAGTAATTGTTAAAGCCTTTTTCTTTTAAAAAAAGATTTTCATTTTTTGTAAACAAGTTCAGGGAGATACCTGATTGATTAACGAGAATCCTTCATGCTGAGAAATTTCAAATTTTCATAAAAGTACAATACATGAGAGTCAACAGATTGGTGGCAAAGTGGGAAAATGCAAGGCACTTTATCTAATTGTTCTATAATTATTTATTGAGCACCTAATGTATGCCTGCTACTGAACTCAGTCTTGTAGGGGATATGGAGAGGAGTAAGGCTTAGTACTTAACACCTTCCCTGAAATGGTTCCATCTTACAAAGGCCAGCATAAATGAGTGTTGCAGGCCAAGAAAGGACTGGGCAAATGTGTGATCCCATGCGGTGTCTTAAGGGGTGGACACTACTCAGCTCCCATAATGATTTCCATCTGGGAATGCTATCCTGACAGTTAGATCATTTCATTTTAGAAGACTAATTGGAAATCTAAAATTTAATGTAACCTTTTTCTACTTTTCAATGTCAAGTCATTCATTTAAATAAAATAAAAACTGTGAAGGAAAACGAAAACACACCGTAAGTTTGCTGTTTTTTTCTGAACCGATTTTTCTAGTTTTGTTTTGGCAGCATGAAAACGCAACTCTTAATGGCATTCATTTTCTGTCCATTTTGTCTTGTGAAGAAATTGATTATATTTATGTCAGCCAAAAATACCTTTGGACCTTTAAATCACTTTTTTCTTACTTTTTAAAGAGGACAGTATTTCTGTCTAATTGACCAGCACCTGCCCTTATGAGATGCTGGCCCTCATGAGAGATGTTGAGAAATGGTGCAAGGGCTGTCAACACATTTCAATGTGGTTTCAGCTGCCATTTGAGACTTGCTTTACTTCATCTTACGTGGGAGTGAGACTAGTGGTTGAAACCTGATGGCAAAGCAGAAGAATGAGAGAAGAGGAGACAATATATATATATGTGTGTGTGTGTGTGTGTGTATATATATATAGAGAGAGAGAGAGAGAGAGAAAGAGAGAGAGAGAGAGGGAGAGAAAGTAGTATTCCTGGGAATGTGTAAAAGACTGAAATTAATTATTCTTAGATATTTATTGAGCATCTATTATGCAACAATCTTTGTTTCAGGTGTAGAGTATTTGGCTGCTTGGGAGCAAAGTCCCTGCTGTCATGAAACTTACATTCTAGCAGGGGTGTGGAAAGGACAGACATGAGTAAGTAAACAAACAGGGTCATTTGAATGGCAATACACGTGCTAATGAATGAAATAAGACAGGGTGGTAGGATATGACTGGGAGCTACATTTGTGGGAGTGGTCAGGGAGGCCTCTCTGAGAAGAAGTAATTGGAGCCAAAACGTAAACGGTGACAAGAAGCTAGCTACGCAGAGGTGTACAGGGAGGTGGTACGGAACAGAGGGCCAAATAACCTGGAGTTATTACACCCTGGGTCAGTTATTCCCATTTTCAGTTATGTTTCCAGTCTGTTTAACAAAGGGAAAATATCTCAATTTTGGTGTTTGTAGGTCTTTTGATTAGCAAGACCTTTCTAATGGCTGTGTCTTGAACATGGAGCACAGGAGATCGAGACCATCCTGGCTAACATGGTGAAACCTCGTCTCTACTAAAAATACAAAAACTTAGCCGGGCGTGGTGGCTGGCACCTGTAGTCCCAGCTACTCGACAGGCTGAAGCAGGAGAATTGCGTGAACCCCGGAGGTGGAGCTTGCAGTGAGCTGAGATCGCGCCACTGCACTCCAGCCTGGGCGACAGAGTGAGACTCCGTCTCAAACAAAAACAAAAACAAAAAACATAGAGAGAGCAGAACTCAAGCCAAGAACCATCAGCAAGCAGCAATGGCTGGCTAGCATTCATAATATTATTTTATTTGTTCTTTATTTTCATACTTTCTTTTTGATTTTCCACTTACCATTGTGATATCAAAATTTCTTTTTGATTAAATGTAGTTCAGTGAAAAAAAGGAATCAAATATAAAGACAAATACTAATTAAACCACAGGATAGGGGTTTCCAGAATTAAGACAAGGGAGTGTTTTTCTTTCCCCTTCTTTTCCTGGGAATTACTTCCAAATGTTCAGAAGAATAAAAAACCAAAATGCAGCCTTCATCACTGCTGGAACTGGAAGCCATCTGTGGTACTTAATCATAATACATTAAAATGGAAAGCTAGTAGAGAAGAGGTGACCAAGTTAGCGGAGTCAGGGTGATAAGCTGCAAAAAATAAAAGTAGATAGATAAGTGAAAGCCTAGGTACATAGACACTAAGATGGCCCAGGGCACTTTGTTTGCCCAGTCCCCAGAATGCATCATCAGGCTTATAGCCCATAAATCAGAGGTGGAGGACTTGAGAATTCCTCTCTGGAGAAACTAGAACCAGAGAAAATATGCAGGAACACACTAAAAGGCTGGTTTGCCACCTAATTACCCACCAGTCAACAAGCTCTCTCAAGAACATGGAACCGCTGGTCAATTTTTTTTAATGATTTACTTATTTATTTATTTATTTATTTTGCAATGGAGTCTCACTCTGTCGCCCAGGCTGGAGTTCACTAGCGCGATCCTGGCTCACTGCAACCTCCACTTCCCAGGTTCTCCCGTCTCAGCCTTCAAGTGGCTGGGATTACAGGCGCCTGCCACCTAGTATTAGCTGCCACCCAGCTAATTTTTGCAGAGATCGTGTTTTGCCATGTGGGCCAGGTTGGTCTCGAATTCCTGACTTCAGGTGATCCGCCTGCCTTGGCCTCCCAAAGTGCTGGGATTACACGCGTGAGCCACCATGCCCGGCCTAAATGTTACATTCTTAAATAAAAATTGGCTGCAAAGGATTCACAGATATTAAAACAAAATTCTCTGCAAGAAAGACCTCACACAAGAAATCAGAAGTAAAGAAATTCTGAGGTATCCGAGTTAATGCAAGGGGTAGAAGAAAATGTCACAATATTATAATTAATATTTTCAGGGAGACGAAAATGTATTGCATCCATGAAACAAGAACATGATACCATTGCTTTTAAGGTTCATAAAGAACAAACAATTAAAAACTCTATAAATTCAAAGTAGAGTTGCAGAAATAGCAAATGCAATTTAAGGATTAGAAGGTACAGTTGAAAAGATCTCTCAGTTAATGAAACAAAAAGACTGAAAGATGAAAAGAAAATATTTAAAAATTGCAAGCTCTAATAGGGAAGTCTGACTTCTGGCTATTGGGTATTCTAGAAAGGAAAAACAGAGAGAAAAAACAGAGAGGACACAAAGTGAAAGAGTAAAAATGATCAAGGAAAAAAAATTAGAAAAATGTTTAGGACTAAAGATCATGAGTTTTCTCACAGAAGCTGAAAGAATCCAATCAGAGTTCAGCACAATGAAATTTAAAAGGGACACCTTAGACAAATCAGCATGGTATTTCAGAACACTGAAGATAGATGCCCTAACAACTTTATAAGAGAAAATAAGAAATTATGCCACATGCGAAGGACTGGAAAGAATAATAAAATATGATTGTTAGCAAAACTAGGAGAGAGGAAATATGATACATATTTACTTTAACATACTGAATGAAAATGAGTTTTCAACCTAGAATTCTATACCCAGACAAACTATCAAGGGTTGGGGTAGAATCTTACAGACAGAAAATTTATCTCCAGTGGGCTCCTTCTTAGGAAGTGACTAGAGGATGTACTTCATCAAAGAAAGGAGCTTGAAACCCAGGACACAAATCTAGTACATGAAAGTCCTAACAGGCAACCAGCCCAGATTGGAGCAGGAGGGCAGAAGTCTCCGGGAAAAAGGTTGCAGGAGAAAATAAAAAAGAGAATTAAACTGATAGATGATCTGATACGTTGAACACATGGATAATTGAATCAAGAAGCTATTGGGGGAAATAGGAAGAATTTTAAGTAGGTATTTTGAAAATGAAGAAAATGGTCACAACAGCATGGAGTGTAGGCTGGATGTATGCATTGTATTCTGCAGGCAGGAGTGAAGGGAAGATCAGTTGGCTTGCTTGAGTGCTTTTGCCTCCATTAAAGCCATCAGATGCCCGCCGTGTAGCAGGAAAGTGGGCGATCCTCTATGAGATGTGTTAAGGTCAACTTTCCAGTGGCCTGCGGGGCTTCTTTGCATCTTGGGCTCTGCTGTCCAGGCTGGCCCTGGACTGAGCGGGACCCTAGAGTATTGATTCCTGCACTCCTCCCTAAGGAATTCTATTCCTCTAGGAAATGTTTCCTAATAGATAAATCCTCAGATGGTGCAAGTTCTCATCAAATGCATATACATAATAAACATATTTTTGACAGTTTATCATTTTCTCATTTGTGAAATGTTTTATGACTGTTCATCTTTTTCCAGGCAGGAGAAACACGTTTGGAACCAGCTTCTGTGAGGGGCTTTTAATGCCCCCATCGAGGGAAAGGGTGTTTCTGGCCCACACAGACTTCACTCCATACAGCTGGGACCTGACCTTGGAGCAATTTTAGGGAAGGAAGTGTCTTCCTTCTTGATCGCCAGCTTCCCTCTGGACAAAGGCTGGTGGTTGGACGGTGGTTTTAATTGCACTTAAGGAATTAAGGGATGACTGGCCAGGAATGGTGGCTCATACCTGTAATCCCAGCACTTTGGGAGGCTGAGGTGGACAGATCACCAGGTCAGGAGCTGAAGATCAGCCTGACCAACATGGTGAGACCCTGTGTCTACTAAAAATACAAAAATTAGCCAGGCGTGGTGGCACGCGCCTATAATCCCAGCTACTCAGGAGGCTGAGGCAGGAGAATCGCTTGAACCCGAGAGGCAGAGATTGCAGTGAGCCGAGATCATGCCATTGCACTCCAGCCTGGGCAACAGAGTGAGGCTCCATTTCAAAAAATAATAATAAATAAATAAAATAAAAAGAATTAAGGGATGACCTAGGCAGAAAAGGACGGAACTGACCCAGAGAAAGATTGACGGTAGTGCCAGGGTAGGGGAGTCATGTTTCTGATTTTGTCAACACCAGACTTGAAGCTTGTCCCAGCTGCAGACAGGGGATATCAGATTGAGGTATGTTGATAGGCAGGGAATCCCCGTGTGACCCTGAGTATAACCAGATTCTTCAAGGGTCCCCTTTCCTTTAATATCCATATAAAAAGGCTTACGTACCTACCCACTGAAGAAAGAACAACCTCTTGGCAAGAAGTCTGAAGATTCCTTAGGTCAGGGCCTGTCTTCTCTCATTCTGAAGTCCTGCACCGTGCTGGAGCTCCATCGGCCATGATGTGCCCACCATATCCGGCTCAGCGCCTTCCTGCCATCCTCAGAGGGCCATAACCTGTCTGCTGTAAGTTGCAGACCCCATTGAAATTTTCTAATAATGAGGGCAGGCCCAGTCTTAACGCTTGTATACCCTGGAACACAAATGAAGGCCCACTCACCAGAAGTCTAAGGATTTAAAAGTTTTCCTTGAATTTGGAATTTGTGGACTCCTCAGAGTTAGGCCTGTAGCCCATCCCTCTTCCCTCCACCACGCAGTTCCCTTGCACACTGGGAGGTACCTCCAGCTCACGGGTGTAGACCCTCACATGACTCTCTGTCCACACACCATAAACGCAGCCACCTCTTGGCTGCCTTCAGACCTAGGGCACAGTTAACCCTTGGAAAGCAGTCCCAGAAATGGGCTTGGGGCAATGTGGCCAGGAAATTCCAGGGTCCTGGATATGGGCTAGACCAGTGACAGATAAACTATGGCTGATGGGCAAACCCAGCCCACCATCTGTTTTTGTATGGCCTGCCAACTTCAGATAGTTTTTACATTTTTAAATGATTGGAAATAATCACAGAAGCATAATATTTTGTGACACATAAAATGATGTGAAATTCAACTTTCGATGTTTATAAAAAAAGAGTTATTGAAATCCAACTATGCACATTCATTTACATAGCAATATATCATCTCTAGCTGCATTTGTGCTACTACAGCAGACTGCAGCATTTGTGACAGAGATGGATGGGTTGGCGGAGCTGAAAATACTATCTGGAGGATAGTAAGTATTTACAGAGAAGAAAAATCTAGAAAAACAGGTTGCCAGCTCAGGTGGACACTGCAATCTCCTTGGCTATGGGGAGGGGCCCCAGGCAAAGAGGGACCCTGGTGGGGCCCTCTAGCACACAGCAGCCAGGACTGGGGCCCCTCTTGCCAGGGTCTGAGGGTACAGAGGTGGTGAAAAGAAGTCCCGTTGCAAAGCAGAAAGCGATCATCTTCAATCAGAGTGTAGATATTGCAGTATAATTGACACCTTTCTAGAAGTTCATAGGCTAGTCCTTGGCACACAGAAAACTCCTCCCTGGTTGGCTTCCTCCTGGGGTCCTAAATTGCTGCTCCTTCCCCACCTGTCCACCCCCGCTCCCGAGGACAAGATCTCTCTCTTCTCACTCCAAAGTCCCATGCCACACTGGAGCTCCACTGGCTGTCTGCCATAATGCCCCCATCCCACTTTGCACCTTCTTGCCATCCTCCAAACCGATGATGTGAGACATAGACCCTACTGAAAGCTTCAGAATAATGGGGGCAGGGCCACTGCCCTGAGGGCTTCTCCCATCTCCTCCCAGTCCAAATTCCAAACCCTCTCTCAGGTCACCGGTGTCAATGAGAAACTCCCAAATTCACGTTACTCTATTACACAGAGTCATGGCCTCTCTCTTTTTCTGACTGGCTTCTCACTAGAGCAGCCCAGATAACTTCACTTTAAAAATTAAAAAAAAAAATTAAATTGTAGTAAATATACATATATTAAATTTATCATCTTAACCCATTTAAGTATACCATTCAGCAATGTACAGTCAATAAGTACATTGATACTGTTCTGCAACCATCACCACCATCCACCTCCAGACCTCTTCCATCTTCCAAACTGAAATTCTGTCCCCATTAAACAATAACTCCATTCCCTTTCCCTGCCCCCATTCTTGCACTGCTATGAAGAAA
>NW_012100876.1:4101679-4141468 GCF_000951045.1 Mandrillus leucophaeus | reverse complement strand
TGGCTGGTGTTTCTGCAGGCTGTACAAGAATGGCACCGGCACCTGATCTGCTTCCACGGAGGCCTCAGGAAGCTCTTGCTCATGGCAGAAGTCAATGGGGAGCAGGCTCGTCATATGGCCAGAGTAGGAACGAGAGAGAAAGAGTTGGGGGTGGTCAGTGGGGGGAGTTGGGTGGAGGCACACACTTAAACAACCAGATCTCCAGAGAACTCACTATCACAAGGACAGCTTCAAGCAGTGAGGGATCTGCCCCCATGACCCGAATGTCTCCCACCAGGCCCCACCTCCAACACTGGGGATTACAGTCCAATATGAGATTTGGCAGGAGCAGACATTCAAACTCAATCTCACCACCTCCTGGCAGCCACCATTCCACATTCTGTCTATGAATTTGATCACTCTGTGTACCTCATGTGAGTGGAATCATGCAGTATTTCTTTTTGTGACTAGCTGATTTCACTTAGCTTCACATCAAGTTTCATTCATTTTGTAGCATGTGTGGGAATTTCCTTCATTTTTAAGGCAGAGTAGTATCCCGTTACATGTCCATACCATGTTTTGTCCATTCATCCATTGAGGAACACGAAGTTGCTTCCACTTCTTGCCTATTGTGAACAGTACTGCTATGAACACAGGCGTATAAATATCCCTTTAGGACTCTGCTTTCAGTTCTTTCAGGCATATATCCAGAAGTGGAATTGCTGGGTTATACACTAATTCTATTTTTAACTTTTTAAAGGAAGCACCATAGAGTTTTCCATAGGGACCTCACTATAAAATATTCCGCCAACAGCAGGCAGCCTTACTTTTTACAACCAAAAAAGCTCATGAAGGTGTTTGCCCGACGAAAGTGTCACTCATCTTAAAAAAAAAAAATCCGCTTTCTTTAAAGCAGTAGTTTTTGACGGTGGCTACACATGAGAATCATCTGGGGAGCTTTTGAAAAAAATACCAATGTGAGTTGGTGTTGTGAGGGAGTACCTCAGGCCAATGAAATTGGAGTCTCTGGGGGTGGAGTTGGGCACAGGTATTCTTTTCATTTTCTCCATCATTCCCCAAAGCACAGGGTCAAGAGCCCCTGCCCTTGAACAACCAGCTTGCCCTGCAGCCAGCTTTTAAAATAACTTGTCTTTTCTCTTGTGGAGCAAGAGGACCTTTCCAAGCACCCAGCTCCAGGAAGCAATAGACACGTCCCTGCACTCATGACGGGTGTTGGGCATGGAGGTGGTGACACATGGCTTCCTGGTGTGATAGCGGGTGTGTCAGAGACAGACGCCATCTGGAGTAGAGAGGAGGGGGGCTGAGATTGAGCTGGCCACACCCGGTCCCTTCAGCACCTACTCCCATCCAGGGACACTTCTAGGGCCTCTCTGTCCCTGTCTCCTCAAATCTCTCTTTCTGGGGGGAACAGTCCCCCTGACCCTAACACCATTTGAGGGTGAGGTCATCTTCTTGATCCCCAACTAAGTCCAAACTCTGAATCTTCCTCCCACAAGTAACATTAAAATAAGCTCTCAGGTCACAATCAAGAGACTAAAAAGAATTATTTTTACATTTTTCCTTGTGAATCCAAATAGCCATTTTATTCTGCAGTGGTAATTTCAGGAACACCATGCAGCTTGGATATCTTCCTAGAGAGGTACAGATGCCAAGAGAGATTTTGCAACATTGCTTTGGTGAAATAGATTGTGGCAAGGCCACTGTATGCGCTTAAATGGTCTAGAATGATGAACACTGCACAGAATTTTTTTGCTTTTCCAAGAGTGGCCCTTGTAGGTTTAATTGTAAAGTATAATTACTTCAAGACATCATAATTTGTTGTGTACAATATAAATCAGTAGAACTCCATGGAATCACGTTTTTAATGTAGACCCCAAATAAAATGTTCTTTTATGACATAGCAGATGTTTCTTAATTCACTAGCGCCATGCATTGGGGTATTAAGATTATTCCTTGGCATTTTATTATGAATAACATACTTGCTCTATCATTAAGTGGGCCATTAAAGACATAAACAAGCTTTTATGCCCTGGTTTTCAACAGCTGCTGGTGGTCTACCAAGTGATAATCCAGCTTTCAGCAAATATTCTTCAGCTCCGAGAAATAAATACATTTAATAGGGCAACCTCGGGTCAGTCAGTCCACAGCTTCTTGGATCCTGGCTTTGGGAAATTCTTTACCCAGGAATATAGACTGAAGGGGTGTGCTTTGGGTGAGCTGTTTTTGAGAGCCAATTTTCTTGAGAATGTGTGTGTGTGTGTGTTTCTTTAAAATAAGAATTAAAACAAATAAAAAGGAAGAGAAATGTCAGAAAAAGACTACGCCTTGGAGGAGGTGTTGGGGCTCTGAATTCTCACAAATTCTGGAACCCGTGCTTTGGAGGAATCAGCTGAGTTGATTTTATGTCACAAACAAAGGGAGGGAAGGACAGTGTAGGTCACAGGCCTACATTCGGCCACTGGCTCGGATCTGAGCGGATGTGACCCCTCTGTGACAATGTTCCCAAGGTGTACTGGGAGGAGCCTCGTGCCTTATAACTAGGATGGGAGCCAGATAAGCTTTCCCTGTTTGCCACCTTGGACTTCCTAAGGATAACAACTCCAGGCAGCCGAGAAGCAGAGCTGGGGAGAGTGCTGAGATAGGAAACGCCGAGGCCTGTATTATCGTTGGCTCCCCGTTTCCGTGTTTCCTGTGCCAGAGGTAGCCCCGAAGGGTGCTCAACTTTACAGCGCTAATGTACACAACAACATCCTCCTACAAGCAGATGTTAGAAGGAGAAAAAGAAGCCAGTGGGGGTGCGTGGGGGCGGGGTGTTCGGGAGGGGAACCTGATGAAAATTTGCATTAAGCTTGCACTGCTCCCAACCCAGGAGACGCTTGGGACAATGAAGGAAAAAGGGGGAAGGTGGAACTGACTTTCAAGTCTGGTCAATTCCAGATCTATTACAAGATCTGCCATCAACTGGAGGCTGGAGAAAGAGTTATAACTGATACAGTGAATCAGGGAACAGAGACCCACCTTAACAGAGGCGCTTCTTGGGTACCTGGGTAAACATGATTACCGCACGGTAATTCCATAGGTTACAGGGGAAAGGACAGTTGGGGGAGATATTAAGCACCTCATCCTAAAGGATGACAGCTACAGCAGAGACTGCAGAAAGGCCTTTTGTGTTTTGTTTCTCTTCTATAAATAGGGTTTTAGTAATTTTATTTTCCTCTTTTTTTTTTTTTTTTGGTTGCTGATGAGGGTTTATTTTTCTTTTTGTGTTCTATTTCATTTTGTAGTTGGATGTAGCATTGTTCTGGGCTGACAAAAAATAAAACGGAGAGGGGAGTGGGAGGCAGGAACCACACTGTGAGTGAAGTTGGCAAAAGGAGAATTAGGAGGTCACCTCCCCGTAATGCACAGTCTCTGAGGTTTGCAGTGTAGCCGGCACATCAGTTCTTCCAGGGGCATATCTAAAATATTCCTGTGCCCTGGTGGAACCATGAATGTACCTAGCCTGGTCTTTTTATTTATTTTTTTCTACTCACCTGATTGGAAAGTCAAGTTTGATCGTACTTTTCCATTATGTTAATTACAACTCTAATAGGATTTTATGGTGTCCTCGATGACATCACTTTGGAAACATCATTCAATTGGGTGGCCTGATTTCCTCTCGATGATTGTACAAAATAAACACGCAAGCCTTCTGTTCATAGCCACACACTGTGTTTCTAAACACATGCACACACACACGCGCATTTTTAACCACGTCAAAAAGGAAACAGGGCTGCCAACTTCTCAACATTCAACATGATTTTGAATTAATATTAGTCTATTAAAAAGAGCTGTAATCAGAAGAAAAAACTTAGCCCGATTCGCACAACAAACACATTTCACAGTTGTTTTGGACAAATGCCCTCAGTGAATATGTTTAAAGTCATGTACAACAGGAATATGTTATCACAAGTAACCATGTTTTAATAAACACTTCATCTTTTTGTATTGCTTTCTTTTCATCACAATAATAGAAATATAACACCATATATCACTGTAAAACACATTTCCACATAAATGCTGATAAGCACAAAATATTTTTCATCATTTACATTTTAACTGTAATAATATATGGCAGGATTAAAGCTGCATCCATCATGTGTCTAACTAACCTTGCTGTAATGAATTTTTAAATGTAATGGTTTCTGTCGCAAAGTAAAATCGTACATAATGTCTAGTGACACAGTATGCTGGCGGATGGGTGGGTTTAAAAATGTAAATGCAACTTCATTTTTAATTAGATTTATAAACTTCACCACCTCCCCTCCACCCCCCTTCCCAATTATTTAAAGTAAGAAATACAAGAAGCATGAAGACGTGAGGCACTGCCAAACAGCGCACTCCTTGAGTTATTTGAAATCACTTGCTTGTTGGAGATCTGTGAAATCTGTGTGTGCGCGCATGTGTGTGTTTTAAGAGTGAGGCACCCAATTGAAACAAAAGCTTATGGAAATCATGGTGAGGAAAGCTTTCTAGGGCGTCTGGAGGGGCTTCGCTACCTGGGGCATACTCTTTATGACAGTGCTCAGGATCACATTTGGGGTTGGGGGGGCATCAGGGGTGTGAGCTGGAGGGATCTAGGTCAAGGACAAATGAATGCATTCCTCTCTCTGCTTGAAATAACAAATAAGCCGACTCACCAGAGAAGAATCATTAAAAATAATTTGCACAAGCTTTCGGTTGTGTGAGCTCTTTTTTGATACAATATTTCCTTCCATGATTATCACTGCGGACATGTCCCAGCCATATGGAAGTGAGCTGGGCTGGGAGCCTCCACAATACCTGAGTGGTTAATTAAGAGCCGTTGCCCGGCCACAAGAAGCAGGTTTGAAATCCCTCTTCAGTCTCCGACAATGAGTAGCTTTTTTAGCAGCAGAAGTCACCAGGGACAGCCAGAAGCGAGGGTAATTATTTGAGATAACATACAGCTGAAGAGAGTGTGTGTGAGTGCAGAGAGGGGCGGGGGATCTGCGGGGAGCAGTGTGCAGTTGAAAGAAGGGCAACAGTAGAGAAAAGTCTATAATAAAAAGGTCAACATCTCCTATTTTTCTGTACAGTGTCGACAGTCTGTAATGCCTTTTTAGCATGAATGACAACGGATTCTGTCTTTTTTTTAAAAAAAGGGGGAATATCTTATTTTGTATTCAAACTTTGCAATTGTGAGTTCAGGCCTGCCAGCTCCATGTGAATAAGCTATTCTCACTTTATCAGGGTTTGCTGAACTGACTTTGATTGCATTGTTGCAAAATAGCAGTAATTTTTCCATTAACCCATACAAACCCTCAGCGAGCAAGAGAACAAAGAAATATCAGAGGGATGAAAACCATGGAGTGCCGGGAGGGAAGCCAGGAGTTTCCTAAATGGCTCTAAATGCAGCTGCACACACCAGCTTCGTAGCCTGGTGGGGGCTCATGGGGGATGCCATTTTAGGTTCCCTTTGGGGTCCCTTGGGGTTTGAGTCCCAGTGGGCACCTTTCATCTTCTCTGCCAAATTCTATTGTTTCCTCTGTGTTAGGAGATAAAGAAGGGTCCTGGGAAGCAAGGGGCTGGGTTTCCCTCCCTTCAGGAGGATAATAATTTTATCCTATGTCTTACCTATGCCAGGGACCTCAGTCTTCATCTAGAACTCAACACAGGAATGCTCAAAGTCCTTTCAGAATCCAGGCTTATATCTGAACACAGAGGGGCCTTCCTCTTCTCCAAAGCAGAGGCCAGGAGGCAAGGGTGAGAGCCAGTTCCTTTGGCCCCTGGAAGTGAGCAAAGAACTCCCAAACTCTCCTATCTGACATTCTGGGAGGTTCAGAGTTACCCCCGCAGGCTCTTGGGGTAGGTGTGGTTGCTAGATTTCTGGTTTCAAGGTAGCAATGGGAGACTGTTGTTTTGTGTAAGTAGAGCTGTGTTCATGTATTGTTTTAATGATAGGAGGAAACTGAGGGCAAACTGGGTCTTCCATTCTCTTCTCCATTCACATGGAGTGCCTTTGGAAGCCTCAGATAGGGCTGCGATGCTGTGTTTCTGCAGGAAAATCCCAAAGCCAACATATTGATGATTACGTTGTTCAAATCAAAGCCTGCCTTTAAAAAAAATGTTGAAATGTCAAGAAGTGAAGCTAATTTTTTTTTTTTTTTTTGGTATGAGGTCGTCTGCCACGGGACTGGGCAAAGAGCTAAGGTCTACAGCAGCTTTTGATCTCCCAGTACCACAAACAACCCCGCTCACACCATGGCGGTTTCACCCGGAATCCGCATCGCAGCTTTGTTTAGGAACTGCCCAATATGTTAATTATCTCCTTTACCTCCGCGGCAGGGTACTGTCAAACTGTACACCAGTCTTTAGAAAATAAAAGCAGAGACGGTGCGCCCGCTGTACCCTGCTCCCTAATATCCAGTCCCTGACAATGCCTGAGCTGTCAGATGAGAGGCAGCGTCACTGGAATAAAGGTGGGCAGATGTGTGGTAATGAGACAGAAGTGTGCAGATGCTAATAGAACTCCTCGCCAGAACAGGCCTGCCTTAGTTAGACGGGGCAGGCAGCAGCTGCAGACTGTCAGGAAACCCGGATGCTACTTTCTCTTGATTCTCATTTAAGAGCTGCTTGTGCACTGCGCCTGTCAGTGAACTTTTCCCTCTCAGGAGCTCCAACCCCTGGGTGATCAGTCACATTTCGACATAACTAGATGTCAAAAGAAGTTTAAGTTGTATGACGAACTGTGATGCAGTCACCGCCAGCCTCTGGCCTCCAAGGCGGCGTCTTAATGATCCTCCTGGAAACTCTGGCGCCTTTTCCTGTATTTTGTTTTCTTATTAAAAGACTAGCTAAGTCTTTGTCAATATCCATGTCAGCAACTGTGAGCTCCAGACAATATTATCCCAAGCATAATTTAATTTTCAATGCAGAACTCAGACCCAAGCTGGTCGGGTAGCGGGAGGTGTGTGTTAAGCAAACAGGAGCTCCTTTCAAACAGCTCATTTTAGCGTCGTTCATTAAAATGAAGTCGTTTGGGGATGTGTTGTCAGTCCCAGTTGGGACATTGACCACCACACAGAGGGAAACCCAGGACTAAATGAGGGGTGTCACTGGGAGCTGTTCCCCAATCCCGGGTATGAGAGTGAAGCTAAGAATGAAAGATTGGACCCATGAGAAAGTGGTTCCAACCTGCAAAAGTCAGGAAACAGAAATAACCTGCAAATTGTCATCTCTCATTCCACCAAAACCTTTGAACTCGAGTCTGAACTTTATGAGGTCCATACTGGCCCCTGGGAGCCCTGGGGTCCCTCAGACGGTACACTTTGGTGATGGGTTGGAGGGGCGTTTACCAGAGGGGGCCTGGGGGCACTCAGGCATAAGTGAGACGTGCCATCGCGGATGCAGTGAAGCCCACCACCTCTCACCCTTCTTTGTGTGGCGGGCATTTCTTGGAGCATTTAATTGGGTCGGGTCAGTTTGTTCTCTAAATATTTTCATCTTCTCCAGCCACTGTTTACATTTCCATTGGGAAAATAAATACTGCATGTCGCTTCTGCCTGCTATATTTTCTTAGAGATTTTAATCCCTATTCCTCATGAAAGGTTTATACATACACGCGCGCGCGCGCACATACTCCAACCCTGGTGTGAAGGCCCGCAGTTCATAAAATGCTTTTCTTTCTTCTCTTCAGAGGCTGAAGGGATGTGCTAGGGAAACCTAATGCCACGTTGACATAACGAAGCATTTGGAGGAATCTCACGTTTGACAGTTCTCAATCAGAGAACCAGCCAGTCTCATCCAGAATGTTCTAAGCCACCAACACTGCCTTTTTCATCTCTCCTCACCCCTATCCCACACCCGCTGCCTCTCCCTAGTGTGGTTCTTCCATAAGATTTCACGGACTGGCTGGTATGCGGCCACAGGCTCTCACATGAAACAAGGCTTCTCCCCTAGATCTGCTATTTAGTAGCCTGAAGCTCATTAGTACTTTGCTCCTTTACCCTGGAGTTTTAAATTTTTAAGCAGCTAGGATTCCTCTAAGAGGTCTTAACCTTATAATTTGTAATAACTTAGAGATCACGTATCTAAAGTGTGGGTTATTAAAAAAATGCTCCTTTTCCTTCGCCAGTCATTGATTTGCTTCCTCTTGCAGTCAGAGTGAGCGCTATTAAATCAGGAGATGGAAAATGCTCATTTATTTCTCCGTAGTAAAACACAAGCAATTATGAGACATTTCTTAACATAGATTGATCTTGCTTAAAATGAAAGCCCAAGCTGTCAGAAGCAACTGTAGGGGCAGCAGAGATGAAAAGAAGTGAGGAAGAGAAGGACCAGTGAGTCCAAGTCCACTGAATGGAATAAGAATATCTGTGAACTCGAACCTTAACCTTCCACCAAAATGTGAACAAGTACATGCTGATTTCTGACTGTGCCGGGCTCTGCACTAAGCAAGGTGGCATGGCAGAAAGCACATCATGCTTTGAATTTGGATCTATGAGCTGTTTAATCCTGGTCAAGTTGCTTAACCTCTCTGGGCTTCAGAGCTTTCTCTCTATTAAATAATAACAGAACCTGCTTCCTAAGTTCGACATGAACATTAAAGGAGATAGTATAAGTATGTCAATTATCCAGTGTCATGCTGGAGGCCTTATAGCTAACAATAGAAAAATCACCCTCCAGGCACAATAGGGAGAGTACATACATGGTTTTCACTTGGCCCTGGATCCCAAGAACCTCACAGTCTTGAGGTGGGGCAAATGGGACATGCAAAAATAGGCCTCATTATAATGTACAAGGAACCAACATGAGATGGCAGATTTCCTTTCACTTTTGCTGCTTGGAACAGGGCTGGGCTCCTGCTACACCAACTAAACTTTGTCTAAAAATTATCTAAGGACCACCTAATGTGTGTCGATGCCACACATGTCAGATGTGTCAGCCTCCCACAGTAATGACTCTCTGACATAAACAGTAAGGAAGAAATATTACAATTACCGAGGGGTGCCAAAGCCAGGCATGCATTTTCATGAGAGGCCTTGGTGAACGGCGGCACGGCTCGGCCATCAGCTTCCCCTGCCTGCGCAGCCGGCCAGAGAAAGCTTCTGTCCCTGCAAAGACAATTAAAATGGGTTAAATGAATTAAAAAGGCCCTTCCCTGTTAAAGTACAGTCAGAGGTTAGAAACAGTAGTATTTGGATTTATGGAAACATCACAGCTGCCAAGCCTTAGGAATTGTTGGTCACGGGGGAGTCATTTCAATGGTAACCTAAACAGCTTATGAAATTGAAGGCAATATGCATAATTTTACATTTCTGGGAGGCAGTTTTCATTCCCTTGTTTATTTTGGCTTCTTAAGTCAAGAGAAAAATATTTTCACCTAGAGTCAGATTGAGAGACAGTGAGAGAGAAATTGCATTCTTGGATTTATTAAAACAATGCTACAACTGAACAGGAATTTTTCCATTTCGAGACAATGGGAAGACCAGGCCTGGAGACAAGGTAGCAGAGGGAAGGTGTAAGATGCTTTGAAGCCCAATATCACCACTCACTTGTGAATCACTTGCAAGGGACTTAACCACACCGTACCTCAGTTTCTTCATCAGTGAAATGGGGTCAATCATTTCAACCTTGCAACGTGGTTATGATCACTGAGATAAGGTCCACACAAGGCTTAGCCAGGTGTCTGCTGCAGTCAGAACTCTGCGTGTCAGCTTTTATTGTTATTGATGTTATTGTTATCACCCTTGACTCAGGAAGACAGGAAGTTTAACCATGAAGGTATGGGGGAATGAGGGTTTCGGGACCTCCAAACCTTCCCGAGTACCAGATGTTGACAAGCCATGGGGCCCCCAGGAGGCTTGAGTATTAAAGGCCTTGCTGCCGTTGTCCCAAACGTCCCCGTCCCCTACACGTCCAGATCTGATCTCCCCGACCCTTGGCTGATTCCGTCAATTTCATAAGAAATTCTATGGAGGCTTCTGACCGCGGGGGCGTAAGAATACAGCCTCCGCCGTCCTCCTCCCGCCCCCGAGTTGAGTATGTGTACTCTCTCACCCATTACAGGCACAAACTCCATCAGAAAGCACTTGTCTACAACCTCTTTATTCACTTTCAAAGGGTTAAACAGCCTATTTACTGGGCTGTCAACAATCCGAGGCCCAAATCATGAAGAAAGCCCCGTCCAGTTTTGTGCGGCCAGAAGCCTTGTCTTTCCTGGCCTGTTCTTGTTACTGTCATGTAATATCCATGACAATCGTGTTGGGCTTTTTTGAGGGGCTCTGTGGGGCTCAATCTGAGGGGCCACTTTAAGCCAGGAAAGGCCTTTATTTATGTGGATTTGAAAGAGCCTGGAGACGGTCCTTCCCCTCAGAACCCTCTTCAGCAGGTCACTGCGGTTTCAAAAGGATTTAAATGCGGAGGCTGCGATCAGTACTTCCATCACGTTCTAATAGACTGACATGAGCGTTTGTGTCTGAAAGACAGGGGAAAAACTGATGCAGATTTTCCCTAAATTGGACTGACGCACAATGCAGGGAGAGCAATTGAGTGCCGAGGTAACCCCTCACACCCTTTTTTACACTTCTAACCAGCGCCGCACAAAGAGAGAGCCGTGGGAAGCTGCCCAGGAGCCGGGCCGGGCCATTTCCATGGGCCATATGGAAATTCTGTTTTGTGTACAGAGAAAGTGTCTGATAACAGTGACCTTAACTGCCATATGTGGGCAGTGAATAGACCAGAAGAAACCACTCAGCAAGCTGACCCTCAACATATGGACTCTCCGCCCAAGGAGATTTTCATTGCCATCTCGTTGGCAACCCGGGGGATTTCATTAGATTTGTTAATGAATTGCTCTATTGACTTATATCTGAGCTTGCCTCATTAGAGGAGAAGAACACAATTTTTTATCTATGTTTTCGCAAAGGGGACCAGAGCGTTCCTTCCTTTGTGGGGTGGTGGGTAATCTTCCGGGCTGTCATCGGCTTTGAACTAATTTATTGTGTCAGTTAAAGAAGGCCCTTCCGTGCTTGTGGAGGCTCGAGCCCACTCCAAGCCTCTTGAAATCAATGTTTTCCTTGTGCGCGGGATGTTTTCTAGGCTCCTGCTTGGTTTACAAATAGCGGAACATGATGTTGTCCTGGTGTTGTGAGTCTTCAGGGTGCCAGCAGCAAGCTGATTCCGGGAGTCCCTGCAGCATTACCTGTCAGGAAGGGGCTTTTCAAGGCAGCCGTGAGCTTTGGGCAGGGGTTGCCCATCTGCCTTCCCCACCTACCATCAGTGGCTCGAGCAACGCGCCTTTGTCAACAAGCAGAGGGGCTTTGTGTGGGAGCATGGCTGCCTGAAGCGCACACCCCTCTTCCCTGCCAAGTTGAGAATCCCCCAAATCTTCCCATATTCGAGCCTTATTAGTAATGGCTTGATTGTTTGGGCTTCTCAGTGTTGGAAAGCTTGGGTTTTAAAGCCGTAAGAGCTATCAATTCGCATATTATTAGGGGTAAACCAATAAAGAACCCATTATGGCTAATAGTGAATGTGGAATCATGAGGAATTAGCAAAATGAGATTCAATAAAATGGAAACCATAAAGATAAGCTTCTGAAGATTGAATCTGGCTTTTTGAGCTTAAATCTCAAATAAACAAATGAATGATACCCACCAACATCTCTCATTGCTTCCTCTTTCCCAGGCCTGCTAAGGACAGGTGAACTTTCTGAGTGGGAGCTAGGAAGAAAGCCAGTCCACACTGCAACTCAGAGGTGGTTTATCCCACTGGGGAGGAAAGGAGGGAGAAAGCAGGTAATCTGTAGACTGTTCATCTGTTGGGCTCCATACTCCTGTAGGACCTCCTGTGATGGGATGTGGCACGGAAGTCCCCAAGCTTGTGCACTGGCCACTCTGACATGTATTCTTGACACACGGAGAACCCCAAAAGTTGGTAAACCTCCTATCAGTGTCACAGTGAAAACCCGGGACTCCCATAGGCCCCGCAGAAGCAGCAATGTCAGGGCAGGGATGCAGGGAGTTGCAGATGAGAGTGTATCTCCTCCAAGGGCTGCTGGGGCTGGGGTCACTGTTTATCTTCTACTGAATCTCAGGGTGGAAATTAAGTTCTCTGGTTTAGCTAAGCCCCCCTTCAAGTGCTTCATAGCAGTGTGGAGACAGGCTCTGTTGTGCAGAAAGAAAAGCTCATTAGGAATATTGGGAGGCTTAAAGATAGAGGAACTCCCACATTGGGAGAAAAGGGTTCCACATTTGTTCTGGGCAAGACAAATGTCCTTCAAAAGGGGTCCTATAAGATCTGAACATTTCTATATATGAGGATTGAATCCAGGGGGGCTATAAAGGAAGTACTGTAAGCTATCAGAGGATGAGGAAGAACGTGGCTAGATTTAGCCAAGCACACTGTCTTTATCAAGACAGGATCGTTGGGTTGCTTGCCTTGAGTGCATGCGTGCTTGAGGATGACTGTGGCATTTATAACTGAAATACTACTTGGCTGTGTCTAAGTCCATTGGGCTTTTTTTCTTTGGTTGATACATAATATATACATATGGGGTGTGTATGAGTGTTTGTTACAAGCATAGAATGTTTAATGACAAAGTATCATTATAAGGTATGTGGGGTACCTACCACCATGAACATTTATCCTTTCTATGTGTTGGTATCATTTCAAGTCCTCTCTTCCTGTGACTTTAAAATATACAAAATGTTGTTGCTAAGTATAGTCACCTAGTCTGCTGTCAAACATTAGAACTTATTTCTTCTAGCTAAGTGTGTGTTTGTACCCATTAATCAACTTCTCTTCATTGCCCACCCACCTTCTCAGTCTCTGTTATCTATTAATCATTCTCTTCTCTATGTCCATGCGATCAAGTTGTCTCTTTTTATTCTAGTTTCCATTCACTTTTAATTTATTGATACTCACATGAATTATCACGTTATTGTCTCCCACATATCCCCAGACTCTACACACCTCAAAGGAAGAAAAGCTCCTTACCTATCTTTGTTTCCTCAGATCCCAGTACATAATAGATGCTCAATAAGTGACTGTGGCATTATCCTGCACATGACCTTGTCAGTTAGAGTTGAAACTCGATATTAACAGAAGCCCAGAGTGATTGGAGGTTTTTGATATAGGTAGCAGTGGTTAACATGACCTGACATGAACACACATCACTCCCAAGTATGGTGGTTTGGAGGATAAGGTTGGGGCTCCTGTTGAATGGTTGTGGTACCTGGTGCTGGACAGAGATATGCTGACTTAATAGGAAAAGTAGAGGTGGTGAGCAAACATGAACATTTTACACTCTCGCTCGTAGAAAAATTCAGACCGGCACTTCTGCTGGGAGAGCAAGTGGCTAATGGAAAGGAACATGGCCTTTGATTTCGGGAAAACCATTGGAAAGTTGTGCAGGCTCCTTTTCCCCTTGGGGTTTTTTTCTTCTTAGATGTGTGATTTTTAAGTTGATTCCTGGCATCAAACTTCCCCAAAGATTGGCATATTAAACTTTTTTGGAAAGAATTTTGTATCTATCAGAGTCTTGGCAGTAAACAGATGGCACATTCAGAGGACTTGTTTGAAGAGTTTGGTGATGACATGATGTAGTGAGGTGAGGACAAGGCTAAAGGCACCACCAAGGGATGCAGAGGCACTGGCAGGAAGGTGCTACCTTGCCTGAGCCTAAAGGGACAAGGACAGAGTGGTGCGTGGAGCCTGTTGAGAGTGTTGGCCATTGAAGAGGAGGCTCCATGGAGGTTCTGTGCCCATGGGCAGAGCCCTGCATTGCTTGACCACAACAACACTGGCCAGAACTCAGGGAGGCTGGAGTGATGTCTCTCCTTCTCTCTGCCTCTGCTTTCCTCTTCATCCCTCCCACAGGCCAAGCCCAGCTAGAAGCCAGAGTCAAGGAGCCCGAGCAATGCCGTCATCCACAGACATCAGCCTCCCAGGTCCTGAGCTGAGCAGCCAGCAGCAGAGTGTGGACCTGCAGGGCCCTGATCTACTCCAAGGGGAAAATCTTCCTTCTCATCGAATAAACCAAATAATTAAAAAAACAAACTAAATAAATTCCATCTTTCTCCAATTAGATTTACAAGGATGAAAAAGTTTGAAAACAAACTATGGGTGAAAGTGTGTAGAGAAAGAGGCACCCTCATACATCATTGGTGAGAAGGTAACAAGAACAACCTCTAAGAGGGCATATTGACAGCATTCAGCAAAATCACAAGGGCACCCCCCCGCCTTTTACAAAGAAACTCCACTTCCAGGAAGCCATCTTCCAGTTATGTTCAAACCTGAACACAATGCTATGCACACAAGGCTATTCATTACTGTATTGTGTGTACTGGCAGAACACTGGCACAAACCCAAACACCCGTCAGTGGGGGGTTGGTTAAATAAATAAATGGTTCACCCACACAATGGAATACGATGCAGCCATAAAAGAAGAATGAGGGACTCTGTAATGATTTCTCATTAAGCATAAAAAGCAAAATGTGGTCATTTGGATGAAAGGGTTGGGAGAGGAGATGGAGCTATAGCAATACAATCTCTTTTGGACCATGGATACACACGTGAAACTGAAGACATTGATTGGGTCCAATAAGGAGATTGGGTGACTGGGGAACAGCATAGCAGGGAGGTTTTGCTGGATGACCTTTGGGGTTTTGTATAATAAAGATATGTTTTACCTACTCAAAAACGAATAAAGTCAATGTGTTAAAAAACAATCTTATTTAAAAGCTCTTACTTGACCATCTTTGAGTAGTGAGGAATTTGGATGAAAAACTGGATATGTGACGTGAAGAAGCCTGGGATGAGAAGCTTCCAGGCTCCTGGGGAACTTACTGTGATTGTCTGGAATAATGCTGCTCCTTAGCTGAGGCTGCTCCTGCCCAGGACGCGAGGATGAGGATCTATAAAACAGTGAAGTAATGGAAAGGACCAGATTACACACCCTAGAAGCTTTTTGGCTTTGAAGTAGAATAGAAACAACCAAAGAATGCCTAGCCCACCCTCTCTCCTAGGATATGTGTCATTGGAGGAGTGATGCTAAAGGTGGGAAAAGCCTCTGGGGGCTGCTGTTGGGAACTTCCCCTCCTCTGTGTCTCCTTAAAACTCACTCATTCGAATCACCAAGTGGTGGTCTCTCTTTGTTTTATTCTGCCAAGTACTTGGAGCGACAACTTACATTGCAAAAGCTTCAATCCCTCCCTGCCACTGACTTTCAGGGCTGCAATCTCCTTATCAGTGGATAAGAAAGAAAAGATAGCACGTGCCATCATGGTAGCAAACATGAGAATGCCTGTCTTTCCCCTATTTCATATCTACTCTTATCGCATGCCTCCATCTCCTGCCTTTCCATGCCTGTGTCCTCTTGTCAGAGGCTATTGCATTCTTGCTGGAGAAGAGAAGCAGACACATCCTAGGAGCACCACCAAATGCGTCATGATGGGTCATACTGAATAACCACCGTTGGGGTGCTCACTCCTTTTTGGCCACACTGGCCTTCTTGCTGTTTGTTCTTTGAGCTCAGCAAGGGGACATCCTCTGTGATGCCTTGGTCCTGCTTGTTCCCTCTGCTTGGAATGCTCTTCCCTTGGGAAACAACACGTCACCTCCTTCAACCTCCTCCAGGCCTCTGCTTACACGTCACCCCCTTCCCCAACCAACCTAAAATGACAATCCCCCATTCCACAAAACTGATTTTGCTTATTTATTTGTCAAATTATCTGCACATTATCTGGAATGTAAATCTCATAAGTGCAGGGATTTTTTTTTTTCCCTGTATTGATTGCTGATGAACCCTCAGTACCTGGAAGAGTGCCTGGCACATTACCAGGCTCTGTGTTTGTTGAATGACGAAGCAAGTGAGGTGTAGACCTTAATCTCACTGTTTTTTACTTGTCTCTTTGCCTCTGCATCTCAATCTCTGGATGATGAGCTCCTTCCATTGTTACAATCTCAGAACCCACCAGAATGCCTGGTGGCCTGCTGATGCTCTATACATGTTTTTGACGGAATAAATGAATAAAGTCTTTTTGTTTTGCAAACTTAATCGCTGATGATTTTCACTCTGTGGATACAGGACTGGCATCAATCACCCTCAAACACAGCAAAGGTCATTTAGGGTCCTTGGCTAACACTTACTCTATTTGACGTGCCTAGTTCTGGTTTTTCAGACACTTTTCAGTTTAGGATGTGTGAATGAAATGATGAGCACAGTTCTAGGGATTGGGGAATTGTAGGCAGTGTCTAGTTGAAGAACTAGTGTCTGAAAGGTTGACTTCAGGGACTTACCCCATTTGCTTTTGGATTGTGAAGTTTAGTTTTTCTTTGAGAAAATGAAGGATCTTGTTCATTTGAGAAAGAGAAGCCCCCACTTGTTGACTGTGTACCCTTGTCAGGAACTGCACTAAGCACTTAATCACAATACATAAATTAATCTGAAAGGCATGGCAACCCCATGGGATGGTTATTGCTTTTGTACTCCATATGCAGGAAAGGTAACTGAGCTTTAGAAAGATGGAGATAGAGATAATTTGCTCAAGATCCTAGAGCTAGAAAGTGATAAAACTGGAGTTTAAATTGAAACCTGATCATCTCTAGATCTTCTGCTTAATCTAAAATGTCTCTCTGTCGTCATCTTATAAAGAGTAATGCACTGAATTGGTTTGTAGTAATGTGATACCTTGGTCAGGGTAAACTAACTGCTAAGCTAACAAATAACCCCCATCCCTGACTTCAGGGATATAACACCATAATTGTTTATTTCTCATTCATGACATGACCCCCAAAGGGCTTGTGCTCTCTCTCTCTCTCTCTCTCTCTTTCACTCTCACTCTGTGTGTGTGTATGTGTGAGTATATTCACTTTGCTCCATGCAGTCATTCAGAGATCCAGGCTCCTTCCTTCTAATGGCTCCCCATGCCTTAGGCCTTTGGAATCCTATACTGAATTCTCTGCATATATTCAGCATGTGGAGGAACTAAGAGATAAAAGAACTGGAAGCACTGGGAGGGTTTTATAATCCAGGCCTGGAAATGGTGTGCATCACTTCTGATCACCCTCCTTTGGCCAGCACTTGTCACATGGCTGCCCCTACTACAAGGAAACTGGGAAATGTAGTCTCTGTGCCCAGGAGAAAAAAAAGCATGCAATTTGGTGAACACAAAATTACCTCTGCCACAGAAGAGTATGGACAAGGATGTTCCAGAACTGAGTTGCATAATTGGGTCTTAGTTTTCCATCAATTTTTTTTTTTTTAAAGGCAGGGTTATGAGTCAGCCAGAGCAGAAGATAATTAAACAACCACTTATACAGTAGAACCTCTCTTGATCAGAATTCTCTGTTCATATACCATTTTTGTTAACATGATATTTTGGTTAAATGAGGGGTAACCAAGAAGTCTTTGGGTTTGAAATCGTTTTGCTGAAAATCTTTGCAAGATGTGGTGTTGCACGTTCCTGCCTCAGCAGAATATTTTTTCAGTGACTGAGGATCTCCCAGGGCTTCTGGGTTGCCATTCTGAATAAACATCAACTTCAAGATGCAGGCTGGAGTGTGTGAAGGGAAGAGGAGGCCACACTGAATCAGCAGTGATTGGAAAATGTCTTCATTGATTTTTTTGATCCTAATTTTTGTTGTTGTTTGGTTTTTTAACTTCATTTTTTCTGATTATAGAAATCATTCATAGTCATTGTAGAAATTCTGGAAAATATAGCAAAGCAAAAATTACAAAACAAAATAACCTCTCACTTTACAACCTAGAACAGTCACGATTAACATTTTTGGTTACATTTCCTTTGTTAATCTTCATCCCTTTCTTCTCTTTTGGTACCATTGGTATATCTACATAATTGAGTTAATATTGCAAATATAGCTTTACATCCTATAGTTTGTCTTGTTATTAACTAGACGATGAGAATTTCTCTTTGTTATTAATATTGCTTTGAAAATATAATTTTAGACTCTTCATAATATTCTACCATGAATAACTGTGGTTCTCCCAGCATTTTTTTTTTTTTTTTTTTTTTGCAATTGGGCTAATCTTCTTTTTTTTCTTCAATATTATAAGTAGCACTGCAATAGATACATTTGCACATAACCTTTTATTTGCTTCTCTAATTTTTAAAGGACACTTTCTTTGAAGTCATACAACCAGGTCAATGAGCATAAATATTTTTATGTTTGCAACCCTGACCAATATGAAAGGTTTTCATTGCATTCACTTGCCATGTAAAAAACTGAGTCTTTTCACTTGAGTTTATATTTCTTTGATTACTAGTAAGACTTTTTATGCTTAGTAGCCACTGCACTTTCTATACCTAACCTATTCCTATGCTTTGCCTGTATTTTCCATAACTCAGTATTTTAAATTGATGTTTAGGGACTGTTTAGTCATTAAGGATAATATCTTTGTCGTTCTTGTGGAAAACAGTTTCCCATTTGTTGCCACGATTTTAAATGTACTGTTATCAGCTTATTAGCTTTTTACCATTTACCTTTTTTGCTCTACAGTGAGTTGTAAAGGAACATGTTTCTGGTTAATTGAAAATTGTAATTAGTTGACTTCTGGTCAATTAACTAACCAAGATTTTTCTTGCTTTAACTCTGAGTCACGTTGCAAAAGCAGATACATTTGTGAACTGCAGGGTTAAACAAAATTAAATAGGTTTCTTTATTGCAGGACTCAACAGAGCCTTTGATAGGCTGATATGCCTATGAATCTCCAAGACAGGATATTCTACATTCTCACGCTTATTTGACCATAGAGCCTCCTTTCTGAGAAGTATCCTTTGAGAATATGCTTAGGCAGAACAGTCTTTGAAAAATGCTACCTTAACCCCAAACGATGATTCTGTGTATTTCAGACATTGTAACAAGCTCGTAGGGGAGATATTTGGTGGCATAAATAAATAATTAGATAAGTATATTAACTGCTCACTCACTGTCAAGACCTTTTTTTTACTTATCATCTCATCTAAACTTCATAACAGCATTACGGGATGCCATGTAACTGCTGCCTAAGAGGTCTAGGATTGAATTCTGATTCCATTATAACCTGTGTGATCACAGGCAATGAATATAACCTCTCTGTGCCTTAGCTTCCCCATTTGTATACCTTGGATAATAATTTCACCTAATAACTGCACCTAACTTTGCAGTGAGTTGCAGTGAAAAATACATTTATGTGGAGAAATACATAAAACACATTTATATGGAGAAATACATAAAATAAATACTTTATATGGCACTTAGGACAGCGTACTATATATCCTATGTATTCAATTCATACTGGATGTTTTTATTCTCATATCACAGCTGAGTAAGCTGAGGCTCAGAGAGCTGGAATAACCTGAACAATATTGTACCAATAATAAGAGGGGAAGGCTGGCTTTGAACACAGATGGTCTGACTTTAGAATTTTGTTCTCTAACTTTATAATCATTTTTGCTGTTTGTCTGTGAAGAGCTTGGCATTCTCATACATCTTTCCATGCAGGCTATAAATAAAGACTGTGTCTTGTGCAGTGGGACAGGGATGGGCTGGCTTCCTAGTAACATTTCTGCTCCATCCTCCATGGAGTGATATTATTGAAGTAGGGCAGCTGCCATGCCCGGGACTTAGGCCCCCTTGCAACTAACTGGTAGTGGCCATATGACTCATCTTACCAATTGAATGCATTACTCTGATATAGAGTTTTAAATAAAAGGGTGTCCTCTTTTTTCTCTCTTTCTGCATTTGAAAAACGATGCAGATTACTAAGAAGCCCCCAGGCATGGTGGAATGACAAGACAGAAGGGTCTCCTTGGTCTCCAAATCACCACTAAGAAGAAAGATATTCCCTGATCAGGTTCATCTGCACTTGGTTAATAGGAAAGCAAAACAAAAAAAAAACCATTGAAATGCGAAAATGTGAGGGTTTGTTTATTATAGCAGCTATCACGAGATCCTCTTACTAGCATGACATTCATTTACTAGAGAAGTGACGTCAGTGTAACAAGAGTTTGCTTTACAGGTCTTTCTCAGAACTCCTCTGGGCAAACTCAGATACCCTAACTAGTTCTCTTGAAGTTATGGCCTAGTTGGATCATTCTATAATAGTACCAGGTCAGACACAAAACACAAATGCTGACAGGGCTGAGCACCAGGTCAGACACAAAACACAAATGCTGACAGGGCTGAGCTTGGGGTGGGAGGCTTGCTACCAAATGACCTTGCCTTTGAGAAACCTCTGGAGAGAGAGAGGGAAAAGGAGTGGGGAAAGGACACTGGGCCAGCAGGCATTTGAAGATGCTTCTGTTGCCTTTTGATCCTGTTAGGCACAGTTTGAATTTGTCGTTTAATGTTTACTGCCAACGTAATGAAGAGTGTTAATAAGAGAAGGGACACCAAACAGCTGAACATAAAAGCCAACACTGGCCATAAAGCTGCATTGACCATTAATGGTGTTTCCCTACTTGGGAGAAACACTTTTCCTGTACAAAAGATATAACTATATATCTTCCGATTTTATGGGCTGCAGATTACTCTAATTATCATAAAAAATTACTACTGCTAATAAAAATTCTATTATAAGTTACTTATAGTAATCTCTAGGGTGCTACACTTAGCCAAGAAAAGGTTGTAATTACATTATACTGCAGGAAGAGTTTGTTTCTCAAAACTCCTGAAACATTGGCTGTGTCTTTTAACACCTTCACAGTTTTCCAGCCCCTTGTTCCTTCTCCCACCTCCTCCCCAGTTTTTGGTCAAAGGTCTCCTTGTTGTTTTCATTTTGCAGGATGTGGTTTGTGCCTAGAATAATGACCCATCTTGGACGCAAATGACGCAAATGAACTTTTAGAGCTACAAATATCTGGGTGGATTTCTCTTCCCCTGGGGCCCCCGGTATGTCAATGGAAGGATGTAAAAACAGGGAAGACTTGACAATCCCCGCCCAAAGGGAAATACGCTTTGCAAAATTGGTGGAAGCCACTGGGTGTTCATGCAAAACACAATGGTTAGTTTTTTGTTTGACAAGACAACAATTGGTATTTTCCCTTTTATAACTACTACTTTTTTTTTTTCTTTGAATTGTATCTGTGAGGGTTGATGACACTTCAATGACCTTAAAAACTCTTGCCAATGATACCAATTCTAACTGGTGATTTTATTACCGTCCCCACCCCGACTCCCTGCCTTTGAATTAAATATCAAAATAAGTTATTCTCTTGCCCTTCCCTGAATGACGAAGCAGTAAATAACCTCAAAGTCCAGGGGATGAAGCTAAAGTTGGGCCACTGGTCATTCTCCTAAATAGGGCTTCCATTGCTTCTGCAAAGGGTGAATCAACATCTTAATGAATGGGCCTAGAAGACGAAACAGCCCATTTGAGTTGCTTTAAAATAAACAACTTATTTTGGCAATGACTTGTGGCACATTAATTGCTATCAGTGAGGAGGAAAGTATGTCTCAGAGCTTTTCTGGCTCATTTTTAAGAGACACTTAGGAGCTCGGCTGTACAGAGAAGCTCTGAGTGAGGATTCCTGTGGTCAGCTAGGGAGTAAAGGTGGGTGTGGAGGGCTTCTTAGGGCTCTCCAAATACTCCTTAGCCACTCCTGACCTCCTGGTAGGGGGCGGCATATAAAAATCATTACCCAGCCAGGCACGGTGGCTCATGCCTGAAAGCCCAGCACTTTGGGAGGCCGAGGTGGGTGGATCACAAGGTCAGGAGTTCAAGACCAGCCTGGCCAACATGGTGAAACCCCATCTCTACTAAAAATACAATAATAATAATAATAATAATAATAATAATAATAAATTTACTGTGCGTGGTGGCACATGCCTGTAATCTCAGCTACTTAGGAAGCTGAGGCAGGAGAATCGCTTGAACCCTGGTGGTGGAGGTTGTAGTGAGCTAAGATTGCGACATTGCACTCCAGCTTGGGCGACAGAGTGGGACTCTGTCTAAAAAAAAAAAGAGATCATTACTTATAGAGATTCATCCCAGATTAATTTGTTTCATTTCAATTTTCATAAATAGATGATAGAGGCTGATGGGGAGTTTGCTATCTCCTGCTTCTCCACACAATCTTGGGTATTTTTCTAATGTGAGGGAAAAGATATGTTTAAAAGAAAACTACATATGATCTCTATCTCTCTCCTCCCCTAGAATGGAGATCTCATGAAGGTAGGAATTTTGTGTTGTTTCTCAATGCGTCTTGAATGACTACAATGGCACTGAAATGACATGTGTGTTTAGTAAATATTGTCAGATGAGTGAATAAATAAAGGAATTGTCAGAGAAGATTGAAATAGACAATGAAAGATGACTGGGTAGCCTGTCTAGTACACTTCTCCAAGTAATTTGATTATGTAAGATTGTAGAATGTCCATTTTTTTGGAGCTAGTTTACGTGTCCACACCAACTTTATCTATTGATTCAAAATGCTAGTGGGTCAGACGTAGCTGCTTAGAGCTTTAAGGGCCAACCTCATAAGAATAGGGACAAAGAAAAAATGTCTTTGCCCATGAATATGGATACTCAACTTCATTTGGTCATGAAAGTGGTGTCCTGTGATAGTATTTCTCTTATAACCAGCTCAAATCTATGGAAAAGTGATGGATCTTGGCCCTGGAAACACCTGGATTTAAGCTTCTGCCCGGCCATTCACTGGCAGAGAGCCAACCTTGGATGAGTACTAAACTTCTTTTACAGATTTCTCATCTGTAAAATGGAACGAATACACCTACTTCCTCACACAGTACCAAACATGAATTAAGTCTCCAATAATTCTTGCTCTTCCTTCTCGATTTAAAAGTAGTCTTCTTCATCCCTGCTATCGTTATGCCTATGCTGTACCTCATCCCTGTCCAGATTCATGACTATCCCACGCCACACCTTGCTGTTATTTGGCTCTTCAAATATGGAAGTATCTTCTATACAAATTCTATTTCTATTATCAGAGCTTAGTGTGACCAGGAGAAGCACAAGGTACACAGCCTGAAGAGAGGCACAGAGGTTAACAACATAATCGTGAAGCTAAAAGCCTTGGGTCACTGCCCTAGGTTGTACACTTCCTACTTGAGTGCATCTAAGTCATGTATTTATAGAAGTCTCCATTTTGACATCTGCAAAATGGGAATTCCAAGATAACCTTCTATAATGGATGTATATTTCATGGGCCTGGCACATAACCATTGGTTAGTAAGTGGTAGCTGAAAAGAAAAATTACCATGATAAACAAATTTGTCTCCGAATTTGGAAATGGGAGAGCACCAGTGTCATTTCCCCCTTTCTCGTTCTCCACTCCTCATTTTTCCTCGGAAGTGAAAGAAATAAGATGTCAACTTGGCAGAGGAAGTGTTCTCAGTAGTGGCATCCGGCTCCCTGGTGAGCTTCCCAGCACACATGTTGGGAGCTGATTCAAGACCTGTCAGGAAGTGAGGCAGCTGATGAGGTGTGGTGCTATGAGGTGTCATTTCTGACAACATTGCTTTGGAGTGAACTGAAAGCAATTTCACCACTTTAAGCCAAGATAGTGCCTAACGAACCCCGTTTTAGTTATCTATTGCTATGTAACAAACCACCCCAAAACTTAGGGGTTTAAAAGCAATGATCTTTTATTACTTGTGATTCTATAGGCTAGCAATTTGGGCATGTCTTAATTCAGCAGGGATAGCTCATCTTTACTTCACACGGAGTTGGCTGAGGTGGATATTCTGGGCTGGAGATCCCAGGTTGCCTCATTCATGGGACCTTGGTGCTAGCTGTTACACAGGACACCTTGATTCTCCCCCATGTGACTTCTGTCTCCATGTGGTCTCCTAGCGTTTGATAACCTAGACTGAGCTTCCTTTCATGATGGCAAGAGTGTTCCAGAAGGAGACACACAGGGTGCAAGTTTTCTGAAGACCTAACTTCAGAAGTTAAACAACATTACTTTTGCCATATAATGGTCACTGGAAGTCACAGGGCTTTCCAGATTCAAGGGAAGCGGAAAAGGGCTCCACCTCTTGATGGGAGCAGTAGTCAACTCACATTACAAAAAGGCATTGAGAATGAGAAGGATTTTTGCAACTATCTTCAAAACCATACCAATGTCCTCCCTGTGGTCACAACAATCACATCTGTCCAGCATACAAAATGCATTCTCTCCTCATGCACAAGTCATATACCATTATAACACTAGGTAGAGGTTCAAGATATAGTCAGATAAATCAGGGCCAGATGCAGATGAAATTCCTCCAGAGAAGTTCCTTAGAGAGCTGTAAAGTAAAAGTTTTCCACACCTCTACACCCAACATACAAAGGTAAACATTGACAGAGTAACTGCAATAGATATTTCCTTTCAAAGAAGAGAAAAATGCAAAGCACATAGCACTCAATGGTCCATAGCAATTCTGAAATCCAGCTGGGCACATGCTTCCAAGCTCCATCCTTTGGGAGCATAGAATATTATTTAATCATGACCCAGTACTTTTCCCTAAAACAGGATCTCTAATTGTATTTTGTTCCCCACTTTTGCATCAGCTCTCTGAGCTCTTGGCTGTGTCCTCTGAGGGCCTTCCTTCTTCATAAGAATTGGCTCATATTTGCAGTTAAGTACCTCTCTCAGCACGCTTACTGCCTATAAAAAGTTAGGGGCCCAGAGACCACTTTTTACTTTGAATGTTTCATGTCCCTTTTGATCCAAGCAAGTGGTACTTTCATCAGTATAATTATCTTAAAATTTTTGTGGGTTATCTATGAATCTTAATGGTATTTATTTTACGTCCCCAAAACTATGCTCCTAGTTTTCTCTGAGACATGATTTAGGACAATGTTCTTACAATTTCCCATTCTGCAGTGTTTAGTTTTGTGAGGGTTTACTAGGTTTAAACAGCTTTAACTCTTTCTGAGTTCTTAACAAGAGTCTTACGGCTATGCCTTTATCTTATTTGTACCCTGGAGCCATTCCTCACATTGAGAATTTTTTTTTTTTCAGCTGGAGAAACTTCTGGGCCTGTTACATTTTATCTAAATTCTTGAAAACGTATTAATTCCTTCGTCAGCTCTCTTTTCAATACTTAATCATAAACAGTTATAAGAAGCCAACTGGCACTTTTAACATTCTTCCTGGGGACCTTCTTAGTCAGATTCACACTATCTCGGTTATCTTTTGTTACTAAAGAAGTCATTCCAAAACAGAGTCACTTAAAACAACCACCACTATCATTTATTCACTCATGATTCAGCAATCGTGTTGGAGTCAACTGGATAGCTCATCCCTATTCAACATGGTGTCATCTAGGGCAGTTCATATGGAGCTGGAGGATCCAGCCTGAAGTAAGTCAGACTGACCATATTTTAAGAGAGCAAAACTGGAAGATGCTGGTCTACTTAAAGTTTAGGCTCAGATTGGCACAGCATCACCTCTGCTGCATTTCATTTGTCAAAGGAAGTCACAAGGCCATTCCAGGGGAGGGAAAATAGACTCCACTTCTTGTTAGGAAAAGCACCATGTGCACACAAAAATGAGAGAAACTGTTTGCAGCCGTCCTTGGAGATGATCTACTCAAGCAGGCAGATTGCAGTTTCGAGTAGGTATACCCTACATGTGCTGGGGAGACTGTGCATGTGGTAGGCCCTTAGTAAATATCCTTACATGAATAAATGAAGGCATTAATAAGTGAATATGTGAATGAATTAATGAGATACACAAATAAGTGGATGAATGAATATATAAGTAATGAATGAGTGATTAGATAATTTTTTTTTTTTTTTTTTGAGACAGAGTCTTGCTTTGCCACCCAGGCTGAAGTGCGGTGGTGTGGTCTCGGCTCACTGCAGCCTCTACCTCCTGGGTTCAAGTGATTCTCCTGCCTCAGCCTCCAAAGTAGGTAGAATTACAGGTACGTGCCACCATATCCAGCTAATTTTGTATTTTTAGTAGAGACAGGGTTTCACCATGTTGGCCGGGCCGTTCTTTAACTCCTGACCTCAACTGATTCACCCACCTCAGTCTCCCAAAGTGCTGGGATTATAGGTGTGAGCCACCATAACCAGCTGCATAAATTAATGGGTGAGTGGAAAGAAAGAATGAGTGAATGAATGGTGTGAAGAAGTGCCTCCCAAATAGAGTAGGAAACTCTTCCCTATTTGTGAAAAATATGAGGTGCAATCTGTTCCCTAGAAACTAGGCGCAATCATTCCAAGAGGCAAGGCCTCCTCCAGTTCTCTTCACCTGGTCCCATTCTCCCACCTCAGAAAAGGGGAGGTCTGGGGTTTTCTGCCCTCATCTGAAATAGGCTCCATAGGTGAAATACCTCTCTACTTCCCTAATTTGGCAAAGCTGACTCATGACAAGATCATCATCAGGGATCTCAAATCCAGATACCCCAATAGCCAAGCAAATAATATAGATGCGTGAAGTGGTCCATGTGGCCAACAAGACAAACTGGAGATCAAGTGTCCCTAATATTGCCATGTGGACTAAAAATCCAGAGTCTTTCCAGAATTTCTCATTTACCAAGATAATTGGGAAGTCTAGGTTTTGATGTGAAAGCTCCCTATTTTCAAAGGTTGGCAACAGTATTTTTCAGGATAGGCTAGCCATGCTGCTGCTATGCTTGAGCAACAAAGAAGACCCAACTATAAGTGGATTGAAACAATGGAAGTTTATTTTTTGTTCACACTTCGTGTTATCAGAGGCATTTTGGGGACTCAGCTCTGTGACACCATCACTCAGGGTCCTATGATGAAGATAATGTTCTCTCTCTTTCTCTCCGTTTTCCAAGGCAGAGAAGTGGAAACATGGTGAGTCATTCTCTGCCTCTTAAAGCATCTTCTTGAAGCAACAGGTACTACCTTTGCTCATATTTCATTGGCCAAAACACATCCTCCAGCCACTCCTAACTTTGTGGGGTCAGGGAACGCCAGTCTTACCATGTGCCAACAAGAATTGAGAGTTTCTTATGAGAAGAACTAATGACAACGGCAACAGCTAACACGCTTTCCAAAAAACATTGTTTGGACCAGAGCTTGTCAGTGACACCCCAGTCTCCGAGCCCACATCAGGAGAGTGAAATGTGTATTGGGGCCTCCCCTCCCCACCACCTTCTCTGGCTTCTGTCTCCTTTCCATTGCCCCCAACCTCTATTGGTCAGGACACTTCAAATGGAGGCAGCTACAAAGTAGTTCAGGCTTTCTCAACCACAACACTATGGACATTTTAAGATGGATAATTATTTTTTGTGGGGGTTGTCCTGTGCATTGCAGAAGGTTTAGCAGCATCCCTGGACTCTAATCTTTCCAATGCTGATGCCTCAGTGTGACAACCTAACAATGTCTCCAAGCATTGGCAGATGTCCTCTGCGGGGTGGGCAAAGTCACTCCTGGTGGAGACCCAATGGGGTAGCAGAAGGACCACTGGGCTTCAAGAATTTAGACAGATCTAGAGCCTGACCTTGCCGGACTGTGTGATCCCACAACAAAATGCTTAACGAATCTTCATTGTCTCATCTGTGAAATAGGAGTAACTGTTAGTAGTCTTCCCTGATTGGTAACATTTTTGAGAGGCTAGAATGAGATTTTGAACAGGAAGAGCCCGTGTAAGCTGTCTTATTAGGGTTTAGAGACCTGCTTATTATGGTCTCGTCCAGGCAGCCTTTCATGTCCAAGGCCTTTCAGACAAAAATTGTGTCTTGGGCCCTGTCAAATATCCATGGTAATTGATAATATTTGTTATCATAGTCATCACAGTAGCTCTGTATCGGGTGCTTTACACATGCCTGACACCACATGTCAATTTATATTCACTGTCTTGAGTGATGTTCACAAGAGCCCTGAAAGGTAGGGATTACTGTCGCTGTTTGATGGTGACAAAATGGGGCATCAGAGAGATAAAGAGACTTGCCTAAGCCAGGTAGGAAGTGGTAGAGCAAACCAGATGTGCTACCCCTTCTGGAGAGCATCTGTCTCTACCTAGTAAGAGTGTCTAGAGAACAGAGCTGCCTTGCCTTAACAGATGGGGTGATGAAGTGGAAGGACATGTTGAAGGTTCTGGGAAGTCTACTTAGCCCTCAGTATACAGGCAGCTATTCCATAGCCCAAACCTACATCATAATTATGATTATAGCAAAAACAGCTTCCATCGATTGGGCATTACCTATGTGCTGGGAACGCTGCTAAGAACCCTCTGTGAATGTTCTCGTTCAATCCTTACAAGCAGTCTAGGAGGCCAGTACTACTATTGTCCCATTTTACAGATGAGAACCCAGAAGCCCAGAGGTGGGAAATAACTTTCCCAGAGTCCGAATAAGTGGGTGGTGGAGCCAGGATTCCAAGCCAGGTCTGTGACTCCACGTCCATCCTTTGCCTTCACACCATACAATTGCCCTGTGCTGCTCTTCCGCAGAAGTCAGGGCCCTAGAGACCTCATATGATACAGTCTCTGGTCTGCCTTCCTTCCCAGCACCCAACAATGGCAGATTCCCAGATGATTCATTTGCGGTTGCAATGACACCAGTTACAACTGCAGCAGGAAAATCCCCCAACCCTTCCCTCCCAGCACACAACCACACTTTGGACTCTCCTGATGGGTATTCCTTGCCCTGCGAGCTCCATTCTAGCTCAGGAGGTGGTTATCAAGCATATAAACCAGATGGGGAGTAAAATTCCAGTGCTCATTCACTGAAAATTAATGGCAGCAGGCACTTACCCCACCCTGGCTGGCTTCTTCTCCTGGGTCATTGCCACTTAGCCCAGCCTAAGCCCTACCACCCAGACAGGTCTCACACTGCCACCAGGAAAAAAAATATAATTGTATGACGCCTGTTAGGAAGGAAGGAACTGTGGGACTGAGCGGCTGCTTGGGCGATGAATGGGTTTTCTCGGCACACAGATAAACAATTTACAGTTCTGAAATCCTGTGTTTGATTTTCACACCTGCTCTCCCTCTGAAGATTGGCACTGAAGGCAGCCAATCTTGCCCTTGGAGCGGCAGTTGAAACTTGAAGTCAACCTTTCCTCGCCAACTCCTCCCCGCTCCCCTTAGCTGTAGTTTTGTGTTGTTATTGGAAGTATAGATAGAAAAGTGTGTTATTAGTCATAGAGTAAATGTTGTTTCAAAAGGGAGACTTCCATTCCCTGACCCAACAAATCTCTATTGAGGACCTACTGTGCACCAAACAAATCATCGCTGGGTTCACAGGGTGACAGCACTTTGGGATGGTGGAGTATCTAGTTGGACATGTATGGCAACCTAGTATAATGGGTGACTGGGATAAGAGATCATCCTAGTTAAAAACAGCTCTCTTCCAGATAACAGGTTCCCAGATGACAGTGATGTTCATTTTTTTTTTAATTCATTACTTTCAAAGTAATATGAAAGAAAAAGTTTTCTGTTGACCAAGTCTAGGAGGTATAGTGGATGTCCATCAGGTTTTTAGTCTTAGAATTTGACCTTGAACAAGTGATTGTCCATCAGTTTTCCCCATCTGTATAATGGGAGAAGGAGTAGGTTAGTATTGTTGTTATTTTTGTCTTTAAAGGAGAACCCTCCCTCACTTTTGTTTTTGCAAATGAAATTGTAGCAGGAAATCCAATATCTAAGCAGACTGAAAAGAACAGCTTGGAGATGGGGGCTGGGATCCCAGCACTTGAGGTCTTGTTCATTTCTAAGAATCTTTGGGGAAGTTCAGAGCTTTGTGGAGCGTTGTGTGATGACCCCTGGAATAGATGACTTCTGAGTTTTCTTCCAGCTCTGATTTGAAGAGGTGAGAAGTAAAGGGGGAAATAAGCATTTGAGATCAAGATTTGTACTTGTGGAAAATGGCATGAAGTTTGCCTGTTGCCATTTCCTCTCCATTCAAAGGGGTTCAGGTAAAAGGAGGGCTTTACTGGCTCCCAACATCCAAAGAAGTTGGTGAAGCCCAGCTTGATGGAACAATTAAACCACAAGAGAAACAGAAATACACGTGGGCCCCCAAGACTTTCTCTTGCTATCCCTTGTCTTGGCTTCTGCTTGGTGGATCCATTTTCTTTCTCTTTGTGCCTCCTTCTACACTTGGTGGAAAAATGGCCACTGACAGGTCTGGGACTCTCATCCCATCACCAGAGACACTTAGCTTTCTTTTCATGCTTCCAATATGCATATCCCAAGCAATGTCTCTGATAGGTCTAGCTTGGATCAGGTGCCCACTTGTAGACCAAGCAACTATAACCAGTGGGGCAAGGTCACATCAAAAAATGACTCCCTTGTGTGGTAAGGGAAGCATTTTCTAGAGGGATTAGAGGGATAATGAGGCATGCAAAAGAATTCGATGTTCATGGGCCCTGTGGGGATCTTTGAAACACTAGCACACACAGGTTCTCAACCTTTGGTCTACACAAAAACACCTGGGAAGGGGTGGGGAGTAGGGTGGTTAATATCTGAACTCTTGGCCACAATCCCAGAGGGGTTGGCTTTGGTAGGTCCATTGAGGGCCCAGGAATCTTTCCTTTTAACATGCTCAGTGCATTCAAATGTCACTGATTCTCAGACTAAGACTTGAGAAAGACTGCAGTGGAAAAATCTGAGCTTTTCTTGTGCTGGAAAAAAGGTTCCTCAGTTCATCTTTATCCTCAGGAAACAGTCAGAAATGAGGACAAGCTAGAGCCAGTATCCAGAAAGCCACATCTGGACACCTGTAGCCCTTATATCACTACACATCCACCTCGAATCTCTGGAAGTTCCAGGACATGCTGATGAGGAGGTTGGTGACATTCAAGGAGGAGAGGGAGGGGAGTTTGATGGCAATGGAGTCCTCAGCCTCCATGTGTGCACTTAAAAAGGAACACCCTGAAACACAGCCCCATGAACCAATGGCACTGGCCCAGGTGTTTGTGACCAAAGAGTCAAGGGGTGGACTGTTTTTAGAGAATGAGGCCAGACAGCCTATTGTGTGTCCAGTAGTCAGTGAGCAAAGATGGGTCTTCAGTGATGAATGTTGATGGGGTTAACGGAGCAGAGGAACTGGGTCTACAGAGCATGAGTTCATAGGAATGGCCTGTGATAGCTTCATGTAGTTTTTGCTCGTTTATAAGGAGACTGAGAGACTTTGTAGCTGGCTCTCTTACTGCTCAGCATGGAGCTGGTGAAGCCAGTCTACATTCACATCAGGGGCTAGTTAGGGAAACAGAGCCCATATCAAGTCATTAAATTAAGGGAATTTAATATAGTGAACCACAAGTGTTGGAGCAAGGGTGACAATCTAGATATTAGCATGAGCAAGAAGTTGCTACTACTCTTGGAGTAGGAAGTGATGTTCAAGCCCAAGAGTTGGGGCCATGAAGCAGGAGCTGGAGCCAGCAAGGAGGTGCTACCCAGCAGGAACTGGAACCACGGTGGGAGCTGCTCAGCTGGAGCTGGGAGCATGGAAGGAAAGACTGCCCTAGAGGAATTTGAGCCAGGTTGGAGGTGTAGCATCTGCCAGAGACACTGCCTGGAGCAGAGAAAGAAGGAGAGAGATGCTGTGGCTTCTTTCTTCCTCTTGCTGTCCAATTCCAGTGCCTTCCATTGGCCAGACATTACTGGAAATCACCTGACACAGACTGACACAGGTCAGCCCATGCCATAGAGCAGGGGAAGGATGGGTTGAATGAGGAATGAGGATGAGGGTGAACAGGCAGTTGACCTCACATTGGGTCCTCCCTAATGTTATGAAACTCATTAGTATGAGTGTAGGATGCTGAGATTCTATTGGTTTTAAAACATATTTAGGCTAGTAGTGTTGGCTCACACCTGTAATCCCAGCACTTTGGGAGGATCACCTGAGGTCAGGAGTTTGAGACCAGCCTGATCGACATGGCAAAACTCCATCTATACTAAAAATACAAAATTTAGCTGGGTGTGGTGGCACATGCCTATAATTCCAGCTACTTGGGAGCCTGAAGCTGGAGAATTGCTTGAACCCAGGAGGCAGAGGTTGCAGTGAGCTGAGATGGTGCCACTGCACTCCAGCCTGGGCAACAAGAGCAAAACTCCATCTCAGCAAGCAAACAAACAAAATATTAAAAAATTAAAATATATATACAGGCTACTTGCGACTCTCCTTGCGCAACTGTTATCACAAATCCCTCTGCAATTTGTGATTCAATTTGCTTGACTCACTTGCTAAAGAAAGATTATTCCACAATCTTGGTTTACTTTGCAGCTGCTTCATCCCAAACACAAATTTGTATTGAAAAGACTTCCAGCTCTAATGCAGAGGAGAGCTTGGCTCTCATGCATGGGCCATAGGCTGCCAAGACAAAAGAGCTTGTCTTTTGCTGCCTCTCTTTGAAGAAAAAAATAGAAAAAATATTTCAATTTCCCCTGTTTTTTGCCCCCGACTCCCCTTTTAAGATTTCAGCTTCACAATACTCAGATACTTCCCGCCCCTCTGTTCTGCTCTATTACTTTTTCTTTAGGACTTGTATCTATTTTATTTACAAATATTTCACTTAGTTATTTTCTGTGTTTATTGTTTCTTATTTATTTTCTGTCTTCTCAACTAGAACATACTATATGAGTTTCTTAAGGGCACAAACTTTTGACTTTCTTTTTGCACTGCTATCTCCCCACCACCTAGAAAAGTGTTTGGTATGCTATGGTACATACCAGGCACTTAACAAATAATTGTCAAATCAGTAAATAAATGAATGGAGAGAACTCTGGGCCATTGAATCCTAGTTAGATTACTGTGTTAGTCAACAGTTTTCTATTAGTAAACACCAGGTTCTAGATCAACATCTGTGCTCAAAGATGAAGCTGATTGGTTGTGAATGTGAGTGATGGCCTGACAAGGTGCTGAATCCTTTGCTTCTAAGTTCATTTTGCCTAATCCTCAGTTACTTGAGATGAGATGTGGACCTTTTTGGTGGTGCCATAATATTATTCTCCACAATTATCCTGCTCAGATTCACATAATGTCTGCCTCCTGAACATAAAATTCCTCAACGATGGGAGGCTCTACAGTGATACTCATTCTCTTCTGAAAGGTCATGCATCTTTATTCAGTAGATTAACTTTTTATCTCTTAATGATGTTAAGGAAAGGTCAAAGCATCTAACAGATGGGAGATGGAAAGCTTCTGGTGACGGAGATCAATGTTTCCAACATCAATCTAACTCCAGAAACTTCTTAATGATTATGGGTGGAGTTCACGGGACACTGCAACTAATATGATAGCTTATTATGATAGTAAAAATAAAACTTGTGCAAAGCACTGTGTTATATCTGTCTTGAAGAAGGCTCTTGGCCTTCCTTCTGAAATCTGTGACCTCTGTGGGCAGTCTATGCTTGTGGGATGATGTTTACAAGACCCGATGGCTCCTTCTAGGAAGAGAAGAGTTTCCATCCCTTGTTAGCAGGTGGTCAACTCTGTTGTGACAACTCTGATGTGCATGAGGATTTTCTTTCCCCACACTCAGGAACAGAGATGTTCTGCTTACAAAAGGAGCTGAAGTGAGGCAGGGGGTTCCTGCTTGAGGTTTCTGCTACCCTCAGAGACAACCCACCCTCCCCAGGTAGGGGAAGGGAGGTACCAGGGAGCTTAGGTGCCCAGAGGGTGAGGGTGAGGGTGAGGACCTCAGGGCTTCCATTTATTTATCTGATTATTTTCTTAATGTCTTTCTCACTCATTGGACTATATAGTCCATGAGAACAGGGATTATGTCTGATTCAGGGTCAGATAGGTGGAAGGAGCTTAGTAAATTGTTCTTAAATGAATAAATGGATAAAGATTCCCATGCTGGAACTGTATTTCTCCAGCACCCATTCAGCCTTTGTCTAAAGTTAAGCCTTTAATTACACTGATGAGCTTTGTGCGTGATCAGAGAGGCCTTCCAACCCCGATATCCTCGCATTCCATCAGTGTCCTGTGTTTTCATATTTATGTGTCTTCCAGACAACTGGCCTTTAGTTCCTTGTGCTTCCTCTTTTCTTTTTTACTTTTAGGAGACAAAATCTTGCTCTGTCACCCAGGTCTCAGTGCAGTGGCACAATCATAGCTCACTACAGCCTCAAACTCCTGGGCTCAAGCTATCTTCCTGCCTCAGCATCCCAAAGTGATGGGATTATAGGCATGAGCCACCACACCTGGCATCCTTGCGGTTCTTCTAACACCTCTATAAGAAATTGGCATGACACTGGCACCAAGAGGAAGTATTCGTTGAGAGAGTCTAGGACCAGTGGAAATGTGATCTCCCACCCCCACTACCTGGGTCCCCAGCCCAGAGCTGTCCATTCTCTGGTGAAATGACCTCTTTGCCTGGAATAAGGACCAGTTCCTGGGTCCTAAAATGGACAGGAGGAAAATTCAAGTTAGAGGCTTGGGATCTGCTTTAGGCATAAAAATGAGGCTTTATGTGATAACTTCAGAAATGGGAGGATCAGAAAATGACTGAAGATGGATATTAGAGATGAAACAGATGGGTGCACAATGTCTCCATCAGTGGAAAATGTAGGGCAGCTGCCAGATGTGCACTCCACAACTGACTGGCTTTTCAGAGAGAGCTGGGCCTCAGCCAGCCCAGTCACTCCTCAGAACAGCAGGGGCTGTGGAGGGATGCAAGACCCCCAAGACCACAGACTCCCCTCTCCCGATTACACTGTGAGTGCTTCTAAGACTGAGGCTCTAACTGAGACAGTAGATCCTATGTAAATGTTAAATGGATGAATGAATGAGTCTTATAGGCCATTTTCACCCTGCCAAACCCCAGACAAGGATCCAAGGCAGAATAGGATAGATCCAATATTAGCACCTGCCTACTAACGTTGGCTTTCTGGCTTCTAAAGGGTTAACATTGTTCATTGGAGGTACCTGTTCAACATACCACTCTCCTGTCCATCCCTTCACTATGCAGGTGGGGAAGGGGTCTGTGAGCTGTCTGCTTCCAGTAAGCTGAAGCCCTCAGCCTGATTCCACGCTTCCTTACTGTGTGATGTTTGTCAAGTGATTTAACCACTCAGAGTCTCAGTTTTCTCATCTGTAAAATGGGAGAATAATAATACTCAACGTGTGAGATTGTTGCAAGGATTAAGCGAACCATTTTAGCTAAAGCATCATCACCATCATCATCATCTGAAGTTATAGAAACAAAGGCAGGCAGGCAGCTGGAATTGGCAGGATTTCAGCCGAGAGAAGGATGAAGGTGAAGATAGGACAAGATAGGGGGTTGAGGGCTTGGATTTTGCATCCGGGACACAGAGAAACTAATAAGATCCAGCCTCTGCACCCTGTGGAAACAGAGATGGCACAGTCCTTCCTGAGAGGTGCTTCTTGGGCTCCTGGGAAGTCATTGGTGACAAAGCAAAGTTGGAGCAGGAGTGCGGTTCCCAAGAAACCACCTCTGCTCCCAGCAGTCTTTCCTGGGAGAGGAAGGTATTGCCCTGGCTGCAGTTTTGATCCTTGGAAAACCCACAGTGAGACTTAGTAGTTTTTCTTTTTTTCTTCTTTTTTGAGACAGAGTCTCGCTCTGTCGCCCAGGCTGGAGTGCAGTGGTGCAATCTCGGCTCACTGCAAGCTCCGCCTCCCGGGTTCACGCCATTCTCCTGCCTCAGCCTCCTGAGTAACTGGGACTACAGGCGCCCACCACCACGCCCGGCTAATTTTTTTTGTATTTTTGTAGAGACAGGGTTTCACTGTATTAGCCAGGATGGTCTCGATCTCCTGACCTCGTGATCCTCCCACCTCGGCCTCCCAAAGTGCTGGGATTACAGGCGTGAGCCACCGCGCCCTGCCTAGACTTAGTAGTTTTTCAAGTCTCCTACTAGCATATCTACAGTCTGGCCTATCATCACAGAAAGCAGCTGCTTCCGGAACAATCACTTAGAGTTACTGGTTTTCTGTCCTTACCTGAGCTTAGAGCATTTTCTCAAGTCTTTTGTTACTCAGCTCTTAATAAAGGAATGTCCTCTTCCAGCTGAGAGAACATTTGCTTTGTAGACATCCAGCTCAGGTTGGCTGTTCTGCTGTGGTTTCTCAAAAACATTGTCAGTCCTTCACCTGGAAGAAGCGAATTGTTTATAGGTACTTTCACTTTTAATCACGGAAATCCAAGACGTGGCTGTGGGTGCTTCAGAAATGACTTCCAGAGAATATCCTTTGCATGATGTCTTGGAAATAACATTCCAGAAAATAGTGACAACTTTCTGGGAGAGGGCATAGATAGAAAACCTTGGCCTCTGGGACGTAACCTTTCTCTCCGAAGGCTATAATCTCAGGGATTCTTGGTTTGTGGAAGTTTCAGATTCTTCTGATCTGATTTTTTCTACCCTGCAGGGGACAGCATTGGGCAAAGAACTGTGGAATTCATATGATAAAAGAAAAAACATTTGCTTCCAATTATCCAAATTATTGTTTGCTAATTGAAGTACAAAAGGGGTATTTTTTTCTCCTCTGGTTGGTATAAGCAGCCCTTCCCTTAAATCTCTTTGATTGAACAAAAATGCTTTTGGAGTGTTTACTTTAATTCCATACATCATTTTCCTGATTAGTAGTTGTTCAGTAATGCCCTGTGCATGGAGGCGAGTTTCATCCAGAGAGCAGTTTGTCATCAAAGCTAGAGAAACTGATATATGCACCATGGTGTGTCTGTCACCCTGCCTGAATTTTTTTTTTTTTTTTGGTATGGATATCAGTTTTGGGGACAAAAATTTATCTGCCACTACCCTATTACCATATATGCCTTCTCATATAGGTAGACATTGCCTTAGGTCGAGTTTTCTGGAAAGAGACTCTTAGATGGAGATTTCCATGCACAGGGTGCTCTCAGAAACAACACCTGTTGGGGGTTGTGGAATGCACGGGGGAGCTGGGTAATATCCCAGTACCTATGTCCCCTAGAGCATCAAATGTTGCAGTTGCAACAGAGGCCACATTTAATGCGATGGGTGGCATAGGTACCGGGATAATCTTTCAGAGTTGTCTCAAACTGAGACCACGAGGCTGAGCTTTTGTGCCCCAATCCTGACCAGTCTTTGGAAATGAGCTACCAGAAAAGACATGGAACCTTGGGTGTGGTAGCTCCTTCATACCTAGGGAGGGAAGCAGCTGTGAACTTTTAGCAGCCATCACTTCAGAGAAAGATGGGGAGTGGGAGTTGGGGAGAGGGGAAGGAGTATCCCAGTCCTAAGGGGAGTTTCAGACAGTCTACCACAACACCTACCATGCCCACATCTAAGCAAGTGTGCTTTACATGGAAAATATGGATTGACATATGTTATTTTTGAAGATGCACATGAAAAGCCACCGGAAACCTTTCTCAGCTCCAGCTGTTCAGATATTGTGGTCCTCAAACTCTTTTTCAAGTAGAGCTTTGCAAAGTCGATGGCATTTGCTTATTCTGGGCAGATGCAACGAAGTTATCTCTGAACTCCTGCCAGCGATCAAAGGAACCGATGATGTAGAACAGTTCCACGGGCCATCTCCTTCCTGCCCATCGTCTATCATCCCAACCCTCAACCTTTTTTCTGAGTGATGATTGCACCCTAAACACATAAAATTAATCACCACTCCAGACCAGCCAGGTGTCTTGCCTCCAGAAATTATCTTACTGCAGCAAATAGGTGTATTAAAGCTCGGATCTGATAATGTCTCATAATTTCATTTAAAGAGCACCATGGAGTCATTTGAGAGCCACTGACAGGTTTGCAAAGTTCTGAGAAGCAAAGAGCTAGCACTCGCTTCGTGCAAAGATTAGGTGGCAATTGTTTCAGGTAAAGCCTTGTTTCAGGTTTTTAAAAAAGGCTCACCTTGACTTAAACAGTACTAATTAAATCACCAGCTTCCAACAAAAGAGAATCCTTGTAGGGCAGAATCAGGTGCTCGCCGAGAAGAATAGCTCTGTTTTTTTCTGGAAACTTTTACTACGATGGTTTTGGAGAACTCAGGCACAGGCTGGGGAGAAGCCCTTAAACTCCACACTTAGCAGCAGATTATTACATGATTCAATGAAGCTCTGATTTTGAAATTCCATATGACAAGCCCTCCTTAACTTAACAGTGGCTGATAGTGGCCTTCTCTTGTACACTGTATGTATATTTTATTTTAACTATGCGGCCCTCTGGCAACGTCCTGTACATTTCAATCAATCAGAAAGCCCCATTTGTCAGTTCCATGTGGAGTTCAGCACTTCTGAGGATTTAGCAGAGAGAAAACAATCACAGAGCTAGATATAAAAATGATTGTCTTAATCTAATCACGTGGCATTTCCAATATCTAAATCCGGGATGGAAGCACATTCTTGCAATACACAGAACGATAGATCCACAAACACCAGGTGGGTTTTTACTGATGAGCTTGGCCTCCGTTTTAGATTAGTGGCAAATCCTTATAACTTGGTTCTAATTGAGGGCTTAGCTGTTGCTATTAAATTCCTTTTCAGAAACAATACTGCCTACATGATTACCCTTACTGAGAACATTCTCCTGCTCTATCGGAAACTATCCAAATGGATGAGAATGAAGGCAAACACTTTATAAAGTAACACTCCCCAAAGACAGGTTGGAATGTTTGATTAAGAGAAGCCTCAGATAGAGTCTGCGAATAAAATAAAGCCGTTCTAAGTGTCTCAGGGCTTTGCTCTGCATAAGTCTGCATTACAATTCCACTCCACCTTCATTCTCGGAGCCTAGTAAATATGTTCTTGCGACATTCAACTCCGAAAAGAAGGAAACTGAGTCTTAGGGAAGTGATCCATGTGCCTCTTCAAGCTCTATCATCTTGTCTTTTTAAAATTTTTCGGAAAATCCAGACCTGCACACACAGCCAGTGGGTCCTGGGACAGGTTGTGCTGCATTCTGGCTGGCCTCGGTCCTTCTAATGCAGAATTCGCCCAGGGGAAAGGAGCAGGTCTGCCCAGCCTCTGAGCAAACAGACACCCAGCCTCCTGGCTGGTTAGTACGCTAGCAGCAAACAGCACCCATGATAAAGAGGTGCCCTTTAAACAGGCCAGTACAGCAGGCAGCTGGATTACTGCAACCAAGTCAAAAGAAGCAACTCAGGAGACAGATCTGATAGAACAAGCAGGAGGGAAGAAAGTTCATATTATAGATACTCCTAGTTGAAAAGGTCCAACAAGTCGCCCTGTCGTCCTGAACCTGTACAGATGGCTCCTGGTGACAGCTGCATAATAAATTGTGCATGGTAAGGTCACCAGTCCAGATTTATTTGACTGTATATAAATATGGGACGGTAGCGTTCTGCTACTGGCCTCGCTCAGGGCAGTAATGACTATATATTTAGTAGGGAAAAAAAATGAAATGAAATAAAATCCATTCTAAATTCAGATCATCCTAAATTCACAAATCAACATTCAGGGAGAAGAATCAATATTAGTTTTCTCAATATTCCATGATGTAGTTTGTCATTTGACAACAATCTCTGGCTTAAAGGAACCAAACATGAGCATTCGTGTTTGTTCTCAATTCAGGATTAGTAAGTGTTAACATGAGGAGTAATTTCACAGGGTTGATCCATTCTCTCCTGGAACCAAAAATCACCAAAGGATGATGAATACAACTCAATCCACATGATTTTTGGTCATATCAAATTTTAATATGAATTTTCTGCCGGTGTTAAATGAAGAGACATCAAGTTGAATAATGGTAGAATGCAATATTCTAGCAGTTCATTTTGTCTTAATTACAGAACTCTATGAAATGCATTATTTTAAATATCCCACAATGATTCTCTTAAGAACACTGGCATGGAGCGTGAGCTCTTTTCAAACCTTAGCCGTAAATATAGCTGCGAATGTTTCTTTGCTCTTTTATTTCTTCCACAAAAGAATTGTTT